>NC_057800.1:751132344-751432344 GCF_018294505.1 Triticum aestivum
TATAGTTTTAAAATTTATGTGAATCACTAGTTTATGAATAACTTTACTATGAAGTTAGATTTTTGAGTGATCCTTTTTCCTGCTACTTAATATTAGAGTGTTTTATCATTATACTCTATTTGGTAATTTTAGGTTATTTTTAATATCTGTTTTAATCAAAAACAAATTTTTTTATTTTTTTGCTATTAAATTCTTTTTGCTATTAATGTGTTGAACAAAAAATACTTTCTAGATTTAAGTTGCATAAATTTTATATAAGTTTACTTTCAAAAATACTAGAGGTTTATAAAAACTTTTTAGTTGATTCCTTTTGCTTTTTTGAGCTATAAGACCCTGAAATTGAAAAGCATTTCAAATGAACTCCGAAAAGGTTGAAAGTTGGCATGGTATCATCATTTCACCCACATAGCATGTGCAACAAAGTTGAGATGGTTACGGCAAAAACTGGATGCACTTCGTGTACAAAACGGACAATCTCTTTCGAAGTATGAGGGTTTCGGACGAAAGATCATCTGTTACAAAGGCATTTCATTTTCTTGAACTTATTTGAACTCCATATTTTTTGTGTGTTCAAAATGCACCATTCAAAGACACATCGTCAATTTTCAACCCTTTCTGACTTCATTTGTTATTTTTCATGCATTTACTGATTTTTTTGAGCTATAAGACCCTGAAATTGAAAAGCATTTCAAATGAATTCCAAATGAACTCCGAAAATTATAAACTTTCTGTTAGTGCCATTAGTTTTAGAAAAAATATAAAGTTTTTGTTAGTGCCATTAGTTTTCAAATTTTAGTAGTTAAAATTTGAATTCTTTGAAATTTGTGTGAATCACAAGCTTGTGATTAACTTTACTAAAAAATGAACATAGATGCACCTATAGAGAAAATTCGACCTAAATTCATAGTTTTCAAATGAACTCTGAAAAAGTTGGCATAGCATACTCGTGTGTTACAAAGTTGGCATGGTATCATCATAATAGTTGCGGGAGAAAGTCTTCACTTTTTCTTCGCTTGTGTCATTTGCTTATTGCACCGTAACCATGGATAATCTTCATCATTTATGAGGATGCTTGGGTCAGCCTTGACATTGAACGGAGGAATTTCATGAAACTTTTCATAATCTTCATACATGTTTGTCTTGCCGTCCACTCCCAGGATGTCCCTTTTTCCTGAAAGAACTATGTGGCGCTTTGGCTCATCGTATGATGTATTCGCTTCCTTATCTTTTCTTTTTCTCGATTTGGTAGACATGTACAAAGTTGGCATGGTATCATCATAATAGTTGCGGGAGAAAGTCTTCACTTTTTTTTCGCTTGTGTCATTTGCTTATTGCGCCGTAACCATGGATAATCTTCATCGTTTATCAGGATGCTTGGGTCAGCCTTGACATTAAAGGGAGGAATTTCATGAAACTTTTCATAATCTTCAGACATATCTGTCTTGCCGTCCACTCCCAGGATGTCCCTTTTTCCTGAAAGAACTATGTGGCGCTTTGGCTCATCATATTATGTATTCGCTTCCTTATCTTTTCTTTTTCTCAGTTTGGTAGACATGTCCTTCACATAGATAACCTGTGCCACATCATTGGCTAGGACGAACGGTCCGTCAGTGTACCCAAGATTTTTCAGATCCACTGTTGTCATTCCGTACTGTGGGTCTACCTGTACCCCGCCGCCTGACAGATTGACCCATTTGCACTTAAACAAAGGGACCTTAAAATCAGGTCCGTAGTCAAGTTCCCATATGTCCACTATGTAACCATAATATGTGTCCTTTCCGCTCTCGGTTGCTGCATCAAAGCGGACACCGCTGTTTGGTTGGTGCTCTTTTGATCTTGGGCGATCGTGTAAAATGTATTCCCATTTATCTCGTATCCTTTGTAAGTCAATACAGTCAAACATGGTCCCCTGGACAACAAGTACAACTCATCACAAACAGTGTTGTCACCTCTGAGACGTGTTTCCAACCAACTACTGAAAGTCCTGATGTGTTCACATGTAATCCAGTCGTTGCACTGCTCCGGGTGTTTGGAGCGCAGACTGTTCTTGTGTTCATCGACATACGGGGTCACCAAGGTAGAGTTCTGTAGAACTGTGTAGTGTGCTTGAGACCAAGAATATCCGTCCCTACATATTATTGAGTCACTTCCAAGAGTGCCTTTTCCAGTCAGTCTCCCCTCATACCGCGATTTAGGGAGACCTATCTTCTTAAGGCCAGGAATGAAGTCAACACAAAACCCGATAACATCCTCTTTTTGATGGCCCAGGGAGATGCTTCCTTCTGGCCTAGCGCGGTTACGGACATATTTCTTTAGGACTCCCATGAACCTCTCAAAGGGGAACATATTGTGTAGAAATACGGGCCCCGGGATGACAATCTCGTCGACTAGATGAACTAGGACGTGCGTCATGATATTGAAGAAGGATGGTGGGAACACCAGCTTGATACTGACAAGACATTGTGCCACATCACTCCTTAGCCTTGGTATGATTTCTGGATCAATCACCTTCTGAGAGATTGCATTTAGGAATGCACATAGCTTGAAAGTGGCTAATCGGACGTTTTCCGGTAGAACCCCCTCAATGCAACCGGAAGCAGTTGCGTCATAATCACGTGGCAGTCATGAGACTTTAGGTTCTGAAAGTTTTTCTCTGGCATATTTATTATTCCCTTTATATTCGACGAGAAGCCAGTCGTGACCTTCATACTGAGCAGGCATTCAAAGAAGATTTCTTTCTCTTCTTTTGTAAGAGCGTAGCTGGCAAGACATTTATACTGCTTCGGAGGCATGCCGTCTTTTTCGTGCAAACATTGCAGGTCCTCCCGTGCCTCACGTGTATCTTTTGTCTTCCCATACACGCCCAAGAAGCCTAGCAGGTTCAGGCAAAGGTTCTTCGTTATGTGCATCACGTCGATTGAAGAGCGGACCTCTAGGTCTTTCCAGTGGGGTAGGTCCCAAAATATAGAATTCTTCTTCCACATGGGTGCGTGTCCCTCAGCGTCATTCGGAACAGCTAGTCCACCGGGACCCTTTCCAAAGATTACGTGTAAATCATTGACCATAGCAAGTACGTGATCACCGGTACACATGGCGGGCTTCTTCCGGTGATCTGCCTCGCCTTTGAAATGCTTGCCTTTCTTTCGAAATTGATGGTTGGTCGGAAGAAATCGACGATGGCCTAGGTACACATTCTTCCTGCATTTGTCCAGGTATATACTTTCAGTGTCATCTAAACAGTGCGTGCATGCGTGGTATCCTTTGTTTGTCTGTCCTGAAAGGTTAATGAGAGCGGGCCAATCGTTAATGGTCGCGAATAGAAACGCCTTTAGGTTAAATTCCTCCTGTCTGTGCTCATCCCACGTACGTACACCGTTTCCATTCCACAGCTGTAAAAGTTCTTCAACTAATGGCCTAAGGTACACATCAATGTCGTTGTCAGGTTGCTTAGGGCCTTGGATGAGAACTGGCATCATAATGAACTTCCGCTTCATGCACATCCAAGGAGGAAGGTTATACATACATAGAGTCACGGGCCAGGTGATGTGATTGCTGCTCTGCTCCCGAAAGGATTAATGCCATCCGCGCTTAAAGTAAATAGGCACCTGCAAAATCTGCGATTTGGTGCTGGAATAACGCCGCGTTGCAGCGGTGGCGTCATGGAAGAGCGGCGAGTCCTCTTAGGATGAGCAGCGAATCCTTGCTCGATTAGGCGGCTCACACGTTGTCGGAAGCAGCGGCGGCGAGCATCTGCACTCAGAATACTTTCCTCATCCATATGCTGATTTACACAATGTCATGATATAAAACAAAGCTTGATGATGCATTATACCAGCAAAACATGGACATAAAGAAAGTTGAATCTTGACCAAACATATACTTAAAAACAAAAACTCGAATCAAATACTACTGAAGTTGCTTGTCTATTACCATGAGAACTAAAATACCTCGTATTATTCAGTTATTATGTAAACAGAAAGGATTTTATGATATATCTTTCTATGAACTAAACCAAACATAATTCCTTTCTAGGGCTGCATCCAGAAAAGTAAAATACATTGCTTGTGGTAGTAGTGGGTGAACAAGCAGGCCACGAACAGATGGATCTTCATTGAATCTTGACACTGAATCCATCACCCCATCTTCTGCGCAGTTCCAAGGGAACTCTGACAACAAAGATTTTATACTAATTTCCTCACAACCCTGCACTTTAAATCACCTATCAATACAACCATGAATTCACCTCTATGCTTGTAATGGATAGGCAGAGAGAGGAACATGTAGAACCAGTAGGAGGTCCTCGCGCTGCCCATCGATCGGCCCCCGCTCCTAGCTTCGGGTGCTCTTGTTCCCCAACCAAGTCTGTATCCCCTGTCAGACCGTCCCCACTCTTGCACGAACACGGCATGTACACGCGGCGGCGCCTGACTCCGCTCCTTGGCTCAGACGCTCATAACCAAGGGGTGGAGAAGATGCTGACAAACGGAGTTCCGGCGAAGCCGGCAGATCGGCGGCACGGCAATGTCGAGCGCCCCCAGAACGGATAGACAAAGAAGAAAACTGGCCACGCGGCCACGCCTGGCGGCGGCGCCCTACTCGAATGCATCGATAAGATGGGGCGGGGCGAGAGTGGAGGCGCGGTGGAGTTCGAGATGGGATTGGGAGGGCGAGTGGCTGGCGGCGGCGGCACGCTGCCCGAACGCATAGGTAAGATGGGGCGGGGCGGGAGGTGGCGGCGCGCTGGGGCAGGGCGGGAGGTGCTGGCACGCTGGAGGTCGACAGGATTTGGGAGGGCGAGTGGCTGGGTTTTTTTTATTTTCTTTTCTCTGACCCGTACCACTTCGGGTTGTCTTATTATAACGACTGCGGATTAAATAACTAAACCATCAGGGACTTTCTTGCAAAACCTCCATGACGGTGAACCCGGAGACTCAATCTGTGCTTTATTATTAGGGAGAGATTAGTAAAAGGCCCGTGCGTAGCAACGGGTACAAATACATAAAATTTTCTTAGCAAGCTAATAAATAATTTATCACTCAAACAGTTTTGAAAGTTGCAAAGCAATTTTCTTTTGATTTGAGCAAAATAAACATGGAAATCACTAAGCTGCCTTATAGTCAGAGATTTTAACACTATGCTGCCCTTTCTAAGCATTAATGGTAGCAAGGTTTTTTCAAAATGGAGGCAAATTTTTTGCCTCATCGATTAATTAAGAAGAAGAGAATTGCCCGGTTAATTAACAGAAAACCGGACGAAAACCATACAGACGAAGCACATACAAAATACCCACATGGCATGAAACATTACAACCGCACAAGCAGCCCGTCACACTCGCCGAAAAACACAACATGCAAAAAGCCCGAGGCACCTCGCAACCCACAACAACAACCCAATCAAGCAACCAGAGATGTCTAACCTTTGGCGTCACTCTTGCCTTTGCCCACCTTCTTTTGTTTGTCCCTTACTGGCGTCCCTGTCAGGAGGCAGGCAATCGACCTGCCCAAACCAGGTGCCAACACAAGTGGCTCAATGGTCATGCCACTCACACGCATCACCGGCCCGATGGTCACAGACGAGGGAATGGCAGCAACATCTAAAACTACACACTCCATGACGCCGAGAGATAGGCTTTTTGATGCCTGACAAGTCTCCATGGGAGGCGGTGAGGACACCGGGTCCACCTCTGAAGCTTGGTGAGAGTCCATCTTGAGCCACTCCATTGACATAGGCAAAAAGAGCTTCCCCACACAACACCTACAGCTCGGGCATGGTCCTCCACGTGGCCTATGCGCGGAGCCCAGGCAGGAGGGCTTTTGGTCCCGGTTGGTGGCACCAACCGGGACAAACAGGCATCCACGCGTCAGCATTTCTGTGGCTGGGGTTTTTCTTTTTTTTGAAAGGGGGGGTGGGGGGTTTTGGGGGGTTAATTTAGGTGTTTCATATATTGTGTTAGCTAGCTATAATTAATAGAGAGAAGTGTCCTCTCTTATGTCCGTGCTTGGTCGACGCTACATACTATACATACGTATAGAGAGGACTAGACACGCTAGCTAGCTAGTAAGCAAACGAAGGAAACAGAAGATCGTCATGAACATATATGCATACAGAGAGAAGTGATATCGACCACCTCTCCTTCTCCGAGAGATTGGTCGAACAACAAGTTCTCGTATATCCATTCGACACTACCGGCTACATATATACAATAATTATCTCTTACAAATATAATCTCCTAACATAGGGACTCATGGTCCACATAGTATTCTCTGTCTTCAGCGATCACGTGGTCAAGAAAGAATGCCGCCAATTCCTCTTGAATTGCTCGCATGCGAGCTGGTGCTAGGAATTCATCCCGCTTCCGAAACATCTAATTTGAAGAAGCGGGTCAATACATATATATATATGAATGAATGAAACTCAACACAAATGATGGTAATAAAATAAAATTGTGAATGTTGTTATTTACGCACTTCATATTGTTCGTCAGTGTAGCCCCGCTCACAGGTCGTGTGGCGGATGGACTCGCAAATGTAGTATCCACAGAAATTGTTCCCTTGTTCCTGCCACAACCACTTTACAAGAAATAGAGGTCAATCAAACTGATAAGCAAGAATGCCAAATGGTATTGATGAAACTAACGCTTGAATCAATAGGAGATGCGCGGAACATGCTACTATAGTACTTACTTTCGGGTGTCTAAATTGTAGCTTCTTCAGGAGTCCCGGAGCTTTTTTGGTGAATTTTTTCCAAAACCCTGCCAGACAAAGAAAACAATTACTTGATATATCAGGAAATGAACAAAGTTGCTGATGTGGTGGATAATGATCGATTTAACTTACTTCTCGAGCATTTGAGTCATGTCTGCATAGTTCTGGGGATCTTTTCATCTTGAGTCTAAGATGGTTACTAGTCCCTGCTCAAGCTTAATCTCTAGGAGAATATAGTGGAAACTGCACACGCATGCATAACTCATCAATTACATTACTATAACCTTGACTAATATATAAGGGAAACCGAATACGCACAAGACAGTAACACTCACTTGAAGTTGTAAGGAAAGAGTATTATATCTTTGTTTTCATTTATTACCAACGATCGTAGCAAGTTGGCCTCGGTATCTGCAGGATGAAATTTAACCTCAGTTTCATCTATGAGATATGTGTTAATGAACCCAATATCACCGACTTGTCTTTTCTTCAATTCGGCGATCTTCAATCTGCATAATATAGTGAGGATAATTATAAATACATGCAATGAAAGAGTTGAGCTATATAGAGAGACTTAATGACAGAAGTAGTACTACTTACAGACAGTAGCAGGTGATCGTTGCTTTCTCAAGGGCCAATTGATTGAAAAACTGAAAGAACTCCTCAAATGGAACAGGCAACAGATCAATTCCAACGAGGTCATGCTCCTTTTTAACTCTCACATACAAAGTACTCCTCCCCCCCCCCCAGACTCTCTACAAATTTTCAAGTACCAATCATGCAATCTTCGCATCATCGTTGATAGAGATCTTTCATCTTTGACGAGAGGCTTCCCGTACTCGTATCTTTGTATCTGGACCTCCATGAAATCATAATGTACATTGTCGGGCACGTAATCTCCAAGATTGCTATAACCGGGCACCATCCTTGGATCATTATTGACGATGTCGCTAGGCACCTTGAGCGGGGGGCACGATTGCTTCGCTTGTTCGCCGAGCTGTGCAATTTGTTTCCAGATCGTCGTTCTTTCAGCCTTTGAGCACTGACAGTACTTCCCGACCGCTCCGCTTCGACAAATTCCTTTCCAATAATGCGCTCATAGTTTCCTTTCGGCGGAGACTTGGGTGGTTTTGTCAGGGAAGCCAGAGTGCGCTTCACTTTCACCGGATCTACCTTCTCCTCCGGAGGTGGATGTTTCTTTGCTTTCACCCCTTCAAAGAAGTTCCTCACTTCTTCTCGCGCGATCTTGGCATTCTCCTCCGGGGTCCTCTCGTATGGTAACTTCTCTGGAGTCTTCAGAGAAGGACCGAATCTGTATGTCCTCCCGCCTCTGGCTGTACTGCTAGACGCCGGTAGAGCAGACGGAGCGGTTGTCTTCTGTACTTGCTTACAAGGCGGAGGAGAAGGACTACGACGCGTCGGAGCAGCCGGAGCGGCGGCAGGTCTCTTCCGCCCTTGCTGATGAGCCGGAGAAGGAGGAGGCTGGCTGCTCGGGCGCGCCGGTGCAGGCGGAGAAGGAGGCAGAGTGCCGCCATGCGCCATTGTCACTCGCCGGAGGAGGAGGCGGTGGAGGAGGCGGAGTGCCCTGACTTGCCGGAGGAGGAGGAGGAGGCGGAGGCGTCCAGTTCGGAAGGTTGATGAGCTCCTTCCGCCATAGGCATGGAGTCTTCAGAGCAGAACCCAGCCTAGTCTCCCCTTCACCGGTAGGGTGGTCAAGCTGGAGGTCCTCAAATCCCTCCGTTATTTCATCCACCATCACCCTAGCATATCCTTCTGGAATCGGCCGGCAGTGAAAAGTTGTGCCGGGTTCAGTAGGATAAACAGAGCCAACAACCGCCTTGACCTTCAAATTCATCCATTGCATCATAGGGTGGCAATTTTGAGACTCCATGATAGCATCCACGGGATAGCTGGCAGGAGCCGTCAAGGCATGGTCCGGCTGAAGCAGCTCGGTGGAAGCTATGCTGCTTCTCCGCTGAGATGGCGGGGTAGCTTCGCGGGAAGCTTCGGCAGTTTGTTTGCTGCGATTTGCTTCTCGTTCCTCTATCGCTTGTACCCTTGCTTGTAGCGCCTGCATTTGGGTCTGCTGCACTTTTTTCCTCCTCTCGTGGCATTTGTAACCGCCTGCGTCCAGAAACCCAACCTTCTACGGAATGGAGCCTGGCATGCCTCGTGTCCGTCCAAGGTGCTCAGGATTCCTGAGGGCCATTGTGAACTCGTCGTTCTCTCTGTCTGGAAAGAACGTCCCTTGCTGCGCTGCTTCAATATACTGCTGAAGCTTCTTGACTGGTATGTCCATTTGATTGTTCGTCCAAATGCACTTCCCTGATACAGGGTCCAAGGTTCCGCCAGCCCCGAAGAACCAAGTCCGACACCCGTCTGGCCAGTTAATTGTCTCTGGTTCGATCCCTTTATCAACCAGATCATTCTCAGTCTTGGCCCACTTAGACCGGGCTACGAGGTAGCCACCTGACCCCGTGCGATGGTGATGCTTCTTCTTCGCAGCATTTTGCTTGTTTGTCGCCGACATTTTCTTACTCTTTTTTTATGTCTTGTGGGCCACAAATGCGGGCCAGTGATCTCTGATCTTCTCATATCTGCCCTTGAATTCTGGTGTCTCTTTATTTTCGACAAACTTATTCAGCTCTTTCTTCCACCTCCTGAATAGTTCTGCCATCCTCTTAAGAGAAAAAGACTTGATTAATTGCTCTTTAACTGGCTTCTCCGGGTCATCCTCTGGTGGTAGGGTGAAATTTGACTTCAGCTCAGTCCAAAGATCATTTTTCTGCATATCATTGACATAAGACACCTCAGGGTCTTCTGTAGCCATCTTTAACCATTGCTGGATGCTGATCGGGATCTTGTCCCTAACCAAAACCCCGCACTGAGCAACAAATGTGCTCTTTGTCCGGAGGGGTTCAATCGGTTGGCCGTCGGGCGCGATTGCTATGATCTCAAACTTTTCATCCGAGCTCAACTTTTTCTTCAGGCCTCGTCTCTTTACCGAAGTTGTCCTCGATCCGGAGGGCTAGAAAAAAGAACAAAGACTTAATTAATATGTGTACATACCAAAACAATGAATGCATCAATTAGCTAGTCAGCAGAAGCTTAACTAATATATATACCTGGCCGGACTCGGTTCGGTCACCGGAGACGTCATCACGGTCTCCTTCTTGCACCAGCATTGGGTCACCGGAGCCATCCTCACGGTCTCCTTCTTGCACCGGCATTAGGTCACCGGAGCTATCATAATCATAGCCAGCTGCTTCCAGACCATCGGTGTCGTTGAGAAACAACGAGCAGACGGCATCACTTCCTCGTGCGATTATGTCCCCCAACAAGTCTTCTTGTACTTCGTCTCGGGCGGTGTCCATAGTTTCTACAAATATTGACAACATGGCAATTATTATTCAAACATGACAGATGGATATATTAGTGGCAAACGTAGAACTAATATTAATTAGTGGCCTCGATGCTGCTTCTCTACGGTTTGGGGTGGCCTCGATGCTGCTTCTCTAGGGTTTGGGGTGGCCTCGACAACGCTTCAAGGATAAAAAAGAAGAGGAAGAAGAAAAAAAAGAGGACAAGAAATAATAGAGGAGTAAGAACTCCTCTATTCTTTCTTCTCCTCTTTTTTTCTTCTTCTTCCTCTTTTTTTTATCGGGAACGAGGGTCATCGAGGGTCACTGAGCGGTAGAGGAAACCCTAAATAGCAAGTATCGTGGGTGTGAGATACATGTGGTCGTCGGTGTCGGACACTACATCCACGTCCCACATGTGACGTGGGCGCCGAAGCCCGCGTCACTTGTGGGACGTGGATGTAGTGTCCGACACCGACGGCCAAATGTATCTCACATCGACCGGCAGCTATGGTCCCGGTTCGTGGCATGAACCGGGACGAATGCCTACCTATGGTCCCGGTTTGTGCCACCAACCGGGACCAAAGGTCTCTTTTCAGCAGCCCAAAGGGAGGGAAACAGAGGCCTTTGGTCCCGGTTGGTGGCTCGAACCGGGACCATAGGTGGGCATTCATCCCGGTTCGTGCCACCAACCGGGACCAATGCCCCCCTATGGTCCTGGTTGGTGCTACCAACCGGGACCAAATGTCCTGTGCTGGCGCTGTGCGGTCATAAGTTTAGTCCCACCTCGCTAGTTGAGAGGGGCTCGAAGTGGTTTATAAGCGCTGCTACGCCCACCCACTTGAGCTCCTCTCAACTGCAGGCTTACGGGCCTAATCTGTGCACTGCTATGCCTGTTGGGCCTGCTGGGCCTTCTGCGGGCCTGAATCCTGGCCCATGGAAGGGTTTCTAGTCGTATTCAGGCCGTGGAGGCCTAGTAGGTGGCATTTTTTTGTTTTCTTCTTTTGTTTTCTTTTTTGCTTTTTATATTTTTATTTGTACTAAATACTTATAGTTTTTTAGTGATTTCTTTTTGCTTTTAGGTCACAAAAATTATAAACTTTCTGTTAGTGCCATTAGTTTTAAATTTTGATTTTTTTTCTTCTTTTGTTTTCTTTTTTGCTTTTTATTTTTTTATTTGTACTAAATACTTATAGTTTTTTAGTCATTTCTTTTTTCTTTTAGGTCAAAAACATTATAAACTTTCTGTTAGTGCCATTAGTTTTAAAATTTGCATTTTTTTGTTTTCTTCTTTTGTTTTCTTTTTTGCTTTTTTTTATTTGTACTAAATACTTATAGTTTTTTAGTGATTTCTTTTTTCTTTTAGGTCACAAAAATTATAAACTTTCTGTTAGTGCCATTAGTTTTAAAATTTGAATTTTTTTGTTTTCTTATTTTGTTTTCATTTTTGCTTTTTATTTTTTATTTGTACTAAATACTTATAGTTTTAAAATGTATGTGAATCACTAGTTTATGAATAACTTTACTATAAAGTTAGATTTTTGTGTGATTCTTTTTCCTGCTACTTAATAACTTTACTCTATTTGGTAATTTTACATTATTTTTAATATATGTTTTAATCCAAAACAAATTTTGTTATTTTTTGCTATTAAATTCTTTTTGCTATTAATGTGTTGAACAAAAAATACTTTCTGGATTTAAGTTGCATAAATTTTATATAAGTTTAGTTTCTAAAATACTAGAGGTTTATAAAAACTTTTTAGTTGATTCCTTTTGCTTTTTTGAGCTATAAGACCCTGAAATTGAAAAGCATTTCAAATGAACTCCGAAAAGGTTGAAAGTTGGCATGGTATCATCATTTCACCCACATAGCATGTGCAACAAAGTTGAGATGGTTACGGCAAAAACTGGATGCACATCGTGTACAAAACGGACAATCTCTTTCGAAGTATGAGGGTTTCGGACGAAAGATCATCTGTTACAAAGGGATTTCATTTTCTTAAACTTATTTGAACTCCATATTTTTTTTGTGATCAAAATGCACCACTAAAAGACACATCATCAATTTTCAACCCTTTCTGACTTCATTTGTTATTTTTCATGCATTTACTGATTTTTTTGACCTATAAGACCCTGAAATTGAAAAGCATTTCAAATGAATTCCAAATGAACTCCAAAAATTATAAACTTTCTGTTAGTGCCATTAGTTTTAGAAAAATTATAAACTTTTTGTTAGTGCCATTAGTTTTCAAATTTTAGTAGTTAAAATTTGAATTCTTTGAAATTTGTGTGAATCACAAGTTTGTGATTAACTTTACTAAAAAATGAACATAAATGAACCTATAGAGAAAATTCGACCTAAATTCATAGTTTTCAAATGAACTCTGAAAAAGTTGGCATAGCATACTCGTGTGTTACAAAGTTGGCATGCTATCATCATAATAGTTGCGGGAGAAAGTCTTCACTTTTTCTTCGCTTGTGTCATTTGCTTATTGCGCCGTAACCATGGATAATCTTCATCGTTTATCAGGATGCTTAGGTCAGCCTTGACATTGAAGGGAGGAATTTCATGAAACTTTTCATAATCTTCAGACATGTATGTCTTGCCGTCCACTCCCAGGATGTCCCTTTTTCCTGAAAGAACTATGTGGCGCTTTGGCTCATCGTATGATGTATTCGCTTCCTTATCTTTTCTTTTTCTCGGTTTGGTAGACATGTCCTTCACATAGATAACCTGTGCCACATCATTGGCTAGGACGAACGGTTCGTCAGTGTACCCAAGATTTTTCAGATCCACTGTTGTCATTCCGTACTGTGGGTCTACCTGTACCCCGCCGCCTGACAGATTGACCCATTTGCACTTAAACAAAGGGACCTTAAAATCAGGTCCGTAGTCAAGTTCCCATATGTCCACTATGTAACCATAATATGTGTCCTTTCCGCTCTCGGTTGCTGCATCAAAGCGGACACCGCTTTTTTGGTTGGTGCTCTTTTGATCTTGGGCGATCGTGTAAAATGTATTCCCATTTATCTCGTATCCTTTGTAAGTCAATACAGTCAAAGATGGTCCCATGGACAACAAGTACAACTCATCACAAACAGTGTTGTCACCTGTGAGACGTGTTTCCAACCAACTGCTGAAAGTCCTGATGTGTTCACATGTAATCCAGTCGTCGCACTGCTCCGGGTGTTTGGAGCGCAGACTGTTCTTGTGTTCATCGACATACGGGGTCACCAAGGTAGAGTTCTGTAGAACAGTGTAGTGTGCTTGAGACTAAGAATATCTGTCCCTGCATATTATTGAGTCACTTCCAAGAGTGCCTTTCCCAGTCAGTCTCCCCTCATACCGCGATTTAGGGAGACCTATCTTCTTAAGGCCAGGAATGAAGTCAACACAAAACCCGATAACATCCTCTGTTTGATGGCCCATGGAGATGCTTCCTTCTGGCCTAGCACGGTTACAGACATATTTCTTTAGGACTCCCATGAACCTCTCAAAGGGGAACATATTGTGTAGAAATACGGGCCCCAGGATGACAATCTCGTCGACTAGATGAACTAGGACCTGCATCACGATATTGAAGAAGGATGGTGGGAACACCAGCTCGAAACTGACAAGACATTGCGCCACATCACTCCTTAGCCTTGGTACGATTTCTGGATCGATCACCTTCTGAGAGATTGCATTGAGGAATGCACATAGCTTCACAATGGCTAATCGGACGTTTTCCGGTAGAAGCCCCCTCAATGCAACCGGAAGCAGTTGCGTCATAATCACGTGGCAGTCATGAGACTTTAGGTTCTGAAACTTTTTCTCTGGCATATTTATTATTCCCTTTATATTCGACGAGAAGCCAGTCGTGACCTTCATACTGAGCAGGCATTCAAAGAAGATTTCTTTCTCTTCTTTCGTAAGAGCGTAGCTGGCAGGACCTTTATACTGCTTCGGAGGCATGCCGTCTTTTTCGTGCAAACGTTGCAGGTCCTCCCGTGCCTCAGGTGTATCTTTTGTCTTCCCATACACGCCCAAGAAGCCTAGCAGGTTCACGCAAAGGTTCTTCGTCACGTGCATCACGTCGATTGAAGAGCGGACCTCTAGGTCTTTCCAGTAGGGTAGGTCCCAAAATATAGATTTCTTCTTCCACATGGGTGCGTGTCCCTCAGCGTCATTCGGAACAGCTAGTCCACCAGGACCCTTTCCAAAGATTACGTGTAAATCATTGACCATAGCAAGTACGTGATCACCGGTACGCATGGCGGGCTTCTTTCGGTGATCTGCCTCGCCTTTGAAATGCTTGCCTTTCTTTCGACATTGATGGTTGGTCGGAAGAAATCGACGATGGCCCAGGTACACATTCTTCCTGCATTTGTCCAGGTATATACTTTCAGTGTCATCTAAACAGTGCGTGCATGTGTGGTATCCTTTGTTTGTCTGTCCTGAAAGGTTACTGAGAGCGGGCCAATCGTTGATGGTCACGAACAGCAACGCCTTTAGGTTAAATTCCTCCTGTCTGTGCTCATCCCACGTACGTACACCGTTTCCATTCCACAGCTGTAAAAGTTCTTCAACTAATGGCCTTAGGTACACATCAATGTCGTTGCCGGGTTGCTTAGGGCCTTGGATGAGAACTGGCATCATAATGAACTTCCGCTTCATGCACATCCAAGGAGGAAGGTTATACATACATAGAGTCACGGGCCAGGTGCTGTGATTGCTGCTCTGCTCCCCGAAAGGATTAATGCCATCCGCGCTTAAAGCAAACCATACATTCCTTGGGTCCTTTGCAAACTCATCCCAGTACTTTCTCTCGATTTTTCTCCACTGCGACCCGTCAGCGGGTGCTCTCAACTTCCCATCTTTCTTTCGGTTCTCACTGTGCCATCGCATCAACTTGGCATGCTCTTCGTTTCTGAACAGACGTTTCAACCGTGGTATTATAGGAGCATACCACATCACCTTCGCAGGAACCCTCTTCCTGGGGGGCTCGCCGTCAACATCACCAGGGTCATCTCGTCTGATCTTATACCGCAATGCACCGCATACCGGGCATGCATCCAGATCCTTGTATGCACCGCGGTAGAGGATGCAGTCATTAGGGCATGCATGTATCTTCTCCACCTCCAATCCTAGAGGGCATACGACCTTCTTTGCTGCGTATGTACTGTCGGGCAATTCGTTATCCTTTGGAAGCTTCTTCTTCAATATTTTCAGTAGCTTCTCAAATCCTTTGTCAGCCACAGCATTCTCTGTCTTCCACTGCAGCAATTCCAGTACGGTACCGAGATTTGTGTTGCCATCTTCGTAATTGGGGTACAACCCTTTTTTGTGATCCTCTAACATGTGATCGAACTTCAGCTTCTCCTTTTGACTTTCGCATTGCGTCCTTGCATCGACAATGACCCGGCGGAGATCATCATCATCGGGCACATCGTCTGGTTCCTCTTGATCTTCAGCAGCTTCACCCGTTGCAGCATCATTGGGCACATCGTCTGGTTCCTCTTGATCTTCACCAGCTCCCCCCGTTGCAGCATCACCGTATTCAGGGGGCACATAGTTGTCATCGTACTCTTCTTCTTCGCCGTCTTCCATCATAACCCCTATTTCTCCGTGCCTCGTCCAAACATTATAGTGTGGCATGAAACCCTTGTAAAGTAGGTGGGAGTGAAGGATTTTCCGGTTAGAGTAAGACCTCGTATTCCCACATTCAGTGCATGGACAACACATAAAACCATTCTGCTTGTTTGCCTCAGCCGCATCGAGAAACTCATGCACGCCCTTAATGTACTCGCAGGTGTGTCTGTCACCGTACATCCATTGCCGGTTCATCTGCGTGCATTATATATAATTAAGTGTCCAAATTAATAGAAGTTCATCATCACATTAAAACCAAAGTGCATACATAGTTCTCATCTAACAACATATAGCTCTCCAGAGCATCTAATTAATTAAACCATACATTGAAACTATGTAAAACATTTCAATGCGAAAACAAATGCGATCATAATCGCAACCAAGGTAACAATTGATTCAACGGCATAATGATACCAAGCCTCGGTATGAATGGCATATTTTCTAATCTTTCTAATCTTCAAGCGCATTGCATCCATCTTGATCTTGTGATCATCGACGACATCCGCAACATGCAACTCCAATATCATCTTCTCCTCCTCAATTTTTTTATTTTTTCCTTCAACAAATTGTTTTCTTCTTCAACTAAATTTAACCTCTCGACAATAGGGTCGGTTGGCATTTCCGATTCACATACATCCTACATAAATAAAATCTATGTCACGTTGGTCGGCATAATTTTCATAAACGATAAATGAACCAATAGTTATAAAGATAATATATATACCACATCCGAATCATAGACAGGACGAGGGCCGACGGGGGCGGATACCAAAACCATCGCACTATATAAGATGCAATAATAAAAGTAAGAAAATAATACAAGTATCTATGTAAACATACAAGTAAGAATATTTTTCCTTTCAGAAAGAAGATAAGAACAAGAGGCTCGCCACGGTGGTGCCGGCGATGAGCTTGGCGCGGGTGATCGACGGCGGTGATGACGGGGATGGGGCGTGACGGACTGCTAAACCTAGACAAATATTATGGAAAATGGAGCTTGGAGGTCGAGCTTGGAGAGGAGAAAGCTTAAGTAGTGTGGCTCGGGCATTCCATCGAACACCTTGTGTGCATAGGAGGTGAGCTAGAGCACCACCAAGCCCTCTCCCCCTCGGCCAGAAAAAAACAGAGCAGTGTGCTCTGCTCTTACACGAGGGAGTATATATAGGCACCTCATTGGTCCCGGTTGGTGGCATGAACCGGGACTAAAGGGGAGCCTTTGGTCCCGGTTCAAGCCACCAACCGGGACCAATGGTGGTGGGCCAGGAGCGAGGCCCATTGGTCCCGGTTCGTCCCACCAACCGGGACCAAAAGGTCCAGATGAACTGGGACCAATGGCCCACGTGGCCCGGCCGGCCCCCTGGGCTCACGAACCGGGACCAATGCCCCCATTGGTCCCGGTTCTGGACTGAACCGGGACTAATGGGCTGACCCGGCCTGGACCAAAGCCCTGTTTTCTACTAGTGGTTGTTCCTCGGTCGTCGCAGCTGATAGCCTGCCCAGAGCAACCTCTGCATGGTCCAGAAGGCTCCCAGCCCGCAGCAGCCATCCGTGCATTGAATCAACCACATCACACAGAGGTTGAACCGCCTCCACCTTCTGTAAGGAAGCCATGCCTTGTAGTTCAGAGCATAACTGCTCGGCTTGCACAGCAAAAACACACTTAAGCGCCACCTCAACCGAGGTTGTAGAACCAGCAGAAGAAGAAATAACCAATGCCCAGGAGTCACGTCGGATGGCCTTGGATGGAAGCGTGGCATCAGACTGGGCATAACATGAAGGTGGATGAATATGATGGATGGTGTTCAGACGGGACAATGACAAAGCTGTACAGGGTTATCGAGCAAGGTCAGCAGACGCCAAGTGTTTCGACACTCACGGGCCCGATGGTTGTTCCCCAAGCAACGAGAGCACCGAGAGGGATCCCTGCACTCCACCACACCATGTCTAGTAACAAGGCACCTGCAGCATCGACCATGCAGCCACGCGGGGATGGGCTGAGGGGATGAAGCTGGAGCTGGAGACCCTCGGTTCAGGCCGGGTCAGCCCATTAGTCCCGGTTCAGTCTAAAACCGGGACCAATGTGGGCATTGGTCCCGGTTCGTGAGCCTAGGGGGCCGGCAGGGCCACGTGGGCCATTGGTCCCGGTTCATCTGGACCTTTTGGTCCCGGTTTGTGGGATGAACCGGGACCAATGGGCCTCGCTCCTGGCCCACCATCATTGGTCCCGGTTGGTGGCTTGAACCGGGACCAAAGGCTCCCCTTTAGTCCCGGCTCATATCACCAACCGGGACCAATGAGGTGCCTATATATACCCCCTCGCGCAAGAGCAGAGCACAATGCTCTGTTTTTTCTGGCCGAGGGGGAGAGGGCTTTGTGGTGCTCTAGCTCACCTCCTATGCACATGAGGTGTTCGATGGAATGCCCGAGCCACACTACTTAAGCTTTCTCCTCTCGAAGCTCGACCTCCAAGCTCCATTTTCCTCGAGATTTGTCTAGATTTAGCGGTCCGTCACGCCCCGTCCCCGTCTTCACCGCCGTCGATCACCCGCGCCGATCTCATCACCGACACCACCGTGGTGAGCCTCTTGTTCTTATCTTCTTTCTGAAAGGAAAATATTCTTACTTGTATGTTTAGATAGATACTTGTATCATTTTCTTACATTTATTATTGCATCTTATATAGTGCGATGGTTTTGGTATCCGCCCCCGTCGGCCCTCGTCCTGTCTATGATTCGGATTTGGTATGTATATTATCTTTATAACTATTGGTTCATTTATTGTTTATGAAAATTATGCCGACCAACGTGACATAGATTTTATTTATCTAGGATGTATGTGAATCGGAAATGCCAACCGACCCTATTGTCGAGAGGTTAAATTTAGTTGAAGAAGAAAACAATTTGTTGAAGGAAAAATAAAAAATTGAGGAGGAGAAGATGATATTGGAGTTGCATGTTGCGGATGTCGTCGATGATCACAAGATCAAGATGGATGCAATGCGCTTGAAGATTAGAAAGATTAGAAAATATGCCATTCATACCGAGGCTTGGTATCATTATGCCGTTGGATCAATTGTTACCTTGGTTGCGATTATGATCGCATTTGTTTTCGCATTGAAATGTTTTACATAGTTTCAATGTATGGTTTAATTAATTAGATGCTCTGGAGAGCTATATGTTGTTAGATGAGAACTATGTATGCACTTTGGTTTTAATGTGATGATGAACTTCTATTAATTTGGACACTTAATTATATATAATGCACGCAGATGAACCGGCAATGGATGTACGGTGACAGACACACCCGCGAGTACATTAAGGGCGTGCATGAGTTTCTCGATGCGGCTGAGGCAAGCAAGCAGAATGGTTTTATGTGTTGTCCATGCACTGAATGTGGGAATACGAGGTCTTACTCTAACCGGAAAATCCTTCACTCCCAACTGCTTTACAAGGGTTTCATGCCACACTATAATGTTTGGACGAGGCACGGAGAAATAGGGGTTATGATGGAAGACGGCGAAGAAGAAGAGTACGATGACAACTATGTGCCCCATGAATACGGTGATGCTGCAACGGGGGGAGCTAGTGAAGATCAAGAGGAACCAGACGATGTGCCCAATGATGCTGCAACGGGTGAAGCTGCTGAAGATCAAGAGGAACCAGACGATGTGCCTGATGATGATGATCTCCGCCGGGTCATTGTCGATGCAAGGACGCAATGCATTAGTCAAAAGGAGAAGCTGAAGTTCGATCGCATGTTAGAGGATCACAAAAAAGGGTTATACCCCAATTGCGAAGATGGCAACACAAAGCTCGGTACCGTACTGGAATTGCTGCAGTGGAAGGCAGAGAATGCTGTGGCTGACAAAGGATTTGAGAAGCTACTGAAAATATTGAAGAAGAAGCTTCCAAAGGATAACGAATTGCCCGACAGTACATACGCAGCAAAGAAGGTCGTATGCCCTCTAGGATTGGAGGTGGAGAAGATACATGCATGCCCTAATGACTGCATCCTCTACCGCGGTGCATACAAGGATCTGAACGCATGCCCGGTATGCGGTGCATTGCGGTATAAGATCAGACGAGATGACCCTGGTGATGTTGACGGCGAGCCCCCCCAGGAAGAGGGTTCCTGCGAAGGTGATGTGGTATGCTCCTATAATACCACGGTTGAAACGTCTGTTCAGAAACGAAGAGCATGCCAAGTTGATGCGATGGCACAGTGAGAACCGAAAGAAAGATGGGAAGTTGAGAGCACCCGCTGATGGGTCGCAGTGGAGAAAAATCGAGAGAAAGTACTGGGATGAGTTTGCAAAGGACCCAAGGAATGTATGGTTTGCTTTAAGCGCGGATGGCATTAATCCTTTCGGGGAGCAGAGCAGCAATCACAGCACCTGGCCCGTGACTCTATGTATGTATAACCTTCCTCCTTGGATGTGCATGAAGCGGAAGTTCATTATGATGCCAGTTCTCATCCAAGGCCCTAAGCAACCCGGCAACGACATTGATGTGTACCTAAGGCCATTAGTTGAAGAACTTTTACAGCTGTGGAATGGAAACGGTGTACGTACGTGGGATGAGCACAGACAGGAGGAATTTAACCTTAAGGCGTTGCTGTTCGTGACCATCAATGATTGGCCCGCTCTCAGTAACCTTTCAGGACAGACAAACAAAGGATACCACGCATGCACGCACTGTTTAGATGACACTGAAAGTATATACCTAGACAAATGCAGGAAGAATGTGTACCTGGGCCATCGTCGATTTCTTCCGACCAACCATCAATGTCGAAAGAAAGGCAAGCATTTCAAAGGCGAGGCAGATCACCGGAAGAAGCCCGCCATGCGCACCGGTGATCACGTGCTTGCTATGGTCAATGATTTACACTACGTAATCTTTGGAAAGGGTCCCGGTGGACTAGCTGTTCCGAATGACGCTGAGGGACACGCACCCATGTGGAAGAAGAAATCTATATTTTGGGACCTACCCTACTGGAAAGACCTAGAGGTCCGCTCCTCAATCGACGTGATGCACGTGACGAAGAACCTTTGCGTGAACCTGCTAGGCTTCTTGGGCGTGTATGGGAAGACAAAAGATACACCTGAGGCACGAGGAGGACCTGCAACGTTTGCACGAAAAAGACGGCATGCCTCCGAAGCAGTATAAAGGTCCTGCCAGCTACGCTCTTACGAAAGAAGAGAAAGAAATCTTCTTTGAATGCCTGCTCAGTATGAAGGTCACGACTGGCTTCTCGTCGAATATAAAGGGAATAATAAATATGCCAGAGAAAAAGTTTCAGAACCTAAAGTCTCATGACTGCCACGTGATTATGACGCAACTGCTTCCGGTTGCATTGAGGGGGCTTCTACCGGAAAACGTCCGATTAGCCATTGTGAAGCTATGTGCATTCCTCAATGCAATCTCTCAGAAGGTGATCGATCCAGAAATCGTACCAAGGCTAAGGAGTGATGTGGCGCAATGTCTTGTCAGTTTCGAGCTGGTGTTCCCACCATCCTTCTTCAATATCATGACGCACGTCCTAGTTCATCTAGTCGACGAGATTGTCATCCTGGGGCCCGTATTTCTACACAATATGTTCCCCTTTGAGAGGTTCATGGGAGTCCTAAAGAAATATGTCCGTAATCGCGCTAGGCCAGAAGGAAGCATCTCCATGGGCCATCAAACAGAGGATGTTATCGGGTTTTGTGTTGACTTCATTCCTGGCCTTAACAAGATAGGTCTCCCTAAATCGCGGTATGAGGGGAGACTGACTGGAAAAGGCACTCTTGGAAGAGACTCAATAATATGCAGGGACGGATATTCTTGGTCTCAAGCACACTACACAGTTCTACAGAACTCTACCTTGGTGACCCCGTATGTCGATGAACACAAGAACAGTCTGCGCTCCAAACACCCGGAGCAGTGCGACGACTGGATTACATGTGAACACATCAGGACTTTCAGCAGTTGGTTGGAAACACGTCTCAGAGGTGACAACACTGTTTGTGATGAGTTGTACTTGTTGTCCAGGGGACCATCTTTGACTGTATTGACTTACAAAGGATACGAGATAAATGGGAATACATTTTACACGATCGCCCAAGATCAAAAGAGCACCAACCAAAACAGCGGTGTCCGCTTTGATGCAGCAACCGAGAGCGGAAAGGATACATATTATGGTTACATAGTGGACATATGGGAACTTGACTACGGACCTGATTTTAAGGTCCCTTTGTTTAAGTGCAAATGGGTCAATCTGTTAGGCGGCGGGGTACAGGTAGACCCACAGTACGGAATGACAACAGTGGATCTGAAAAATCTTGGGTACACTGACGAACCGTTCGTCCTAGCCAATGATGTGGCACAGGTTATCTATGTGAAGGACATGTCTACCAAACCGAGAAAAAGAAAAGATAAGGAAGTGAATACATCATACGATGAGCCAAAGCGCCACATAGTTCTTTCAGGAAAAAGGGACATCCTGGGAGTGGACGGCAAGACAGACATGTCTGAAGATTATGAAAAGTTTCATGAAATTCCTCCCTTCAATGTCAAGGCTGACCCAAGCATCCTGATAAACAATGAAGATTATCCATGGTTACGGCGCAATAAGCAAATGACACAAGCGAAGAAAAAGTGAAATTATGATACCATCCAAATTTCAACTTTTTCAGAGTTCATTTGAAATGCTTCATGTCTTATGGTTCGAAACTTTGATACTTCGAAAGTGATTGTCCATTTTGTACACGAAGTGCATCAAGTTTTTGTCGTAACCCTCTCTACTTTTTGGAACATGCTATGTGGGTGAAATGATGATACCATGCCAACTTTCAACCTTTTTAGAGTTCATTTTGACATGCTTTCCAATTTCAGAGTCATTTAGCTCAAAGAATGAATTAATAGCAAACAGAATGAACTACAAAACTCTTATGAAAATAAAAACAATCAATTAAAATATTATGTTATGATCAACTAAATAAAACTATAATATTCTTCAATAGCAAAAGAATATAATTTTTGTGACCTAAAATCAAACTATAAGTATTTAATTGTAAGTATAAATAAAAAATAGATAGCAAAGAAGAAAAAAAATTCTTTTTATAGTAAAGTTATTCATAAACTAGTGATTCACACAAATTTTTAAAAATTCAAATTTAAACTATTCAAATTTTAAAACTAATGGTACTAACAGAAAGTTTATAATTTTTGTGACCCTAAAATAAAAAAGAAATCACTAAAAACTATAAGTATTTAGTTGTAAGTATAAATAAAAAATAAATAGAAAAAAATTCTATTTTTATAGTAAAGTTATTCATAACTAGTGATTCACACAAATTTTTAAAAATTCAAATTAAACTATTCAAAATTTAAAACTAATGGCACTAACAGAAAGTTTATAATTTTTGTGACCTAAAAGCAAAAAGAAATCACTAAAAAACTATAAGTATTTAGTTGTAAGCATAATAAAAAAATAAATAGAAAAAAAATTCTATTTTTATAGTAAGTTATTCACTAAACTAGTGATTCACACAAATTTTTAAAAATTCAAATTAAACTATTCAAAATTTAAACTAATGGCACTAACAGAAAGTTTATAATTTTTGTGACCTAAAAGCAAAAAGAAATCAACTAAAAAATGTAAGTATTTAGTTGTAAGTAGAAATAAAAAAATAAAAACCAAAAAAATGTAGAAATAAAAAAGAAAAAACCAAAAAAATGCTCTACTGGGCCTCCACGGCCTGAATACGACTAGAAACCTACATGGGCCAGGATTCAGGCCCGCAGAAAGGCCCAATAGGCCGCAGCAGTAGCAAGTTTAGGCCTGAAAGCCTGCATTAGAGGGAGCTCGAATGGGGAGGCACACCAGCGCTTATAAACAAGTGCCGGCACCCTTCAGCTAGCGATGGTGGGACTAAACTTTTGGGCGCGGGGCAGCACAAGGCCATTGGTCCCGGTTGGTGGCACCAACCGGGACTAAAGGGGGCATTGGTCCCGGTTCGTGGCACCAACCGTGACCAATGCCCCCCTTTAGTCCCGGTTGGTGCCACCAACCGGGACCAAAGGCCGCCGCTTCCCGCCCTTTGGGCTGCTGAAAATTGGCCTTTGGTCCCGGTTGGTGGCACCAACCGGGACTAAAGGGGCATTAGTCCCGGTTTGTGCCACGAACCGAGACCAATGCTCTTGCTACATATACAACACTTGTCAAAAATTTCATTCAGTTCCTCATCGTCGTCGTCCGCGCACTCGTCGCAGCCCCGTCGTCGCCCGCGCCCCGCGCCGCCCCGTCGTCGCCGCACCGCCCCGACGTCGTCGCCGCCCCGCCGTCGCCCGCGCCCCGCGCTGCCCCGAGCCCGCCGTCCTCGTCGCCCCTGCCCCGTCGCCCTAGGTGCCGCTCACCCGCGCCGCCCCGACGTCGTCGCCGCCCGCCGTCACCCGCGCCCCGCGCCGCCCCGAGCCCGCCGCCGTCGTCGCCCTCGCCGGCCGCCCCCGTTGTGAGCGCCGCCGTCGAGGCTCTGTTTTTATATATGTTTTTTCATATATGTATTAATTTTTTTGTTTATAGCTATATGATGAATGGGTGTGTCTATATATGTATGTATGAATATAATGTTCATAGCATTTTTTTTGTTTATATATGTTTTTTCATATATGTATTAATTTTTTATTTAGTTTGTTAGTAGATATCGATTTTAGGTTAGTATTTTAATTAGGTTAGTGTAGAGGAAAAAGTAAAATAAGGAAAAGGAAGAAAAGAGGAAGAAGGAAGAAGGAAGAAGAAGAAGAAGAAGAAGAAGAAGAAGAAAAGCAAGGAGTGGAAAAAGGAAAATAAGAAGAGGAAGACTTCTTTTTTTTCTTTGATCTTCTCCTCTATTTTGTTCATGGATATATGCTAAAGAAAACGAGGGGGTGATAGATGATGATGAGGGGTAGAGAGTGGGACGAGAGGTCGAGAGGTGTCGAGGGGAGAAAAAAAATGTTATCAGGGACGAGGGTCGTCGAGGGGTCGAGAGAGGGACGAGGGGTCGAGAGAACTAAATAAGAAGAAGAAGAGGAGAGGAAGAAGAGGAGAAATAAATAAGAAGAAGAAAAAAGAAGAAAAAGAAGAGGAGAAGAAGAAAGGAATAGTGGAGAAGAAGAAAAAATAGAACCACTATTCCTTTCTTCTTCTCCTCTTTTTTTTCTTCTTTTTTTTCTTCGATCTTCTCCTCTAGTTATTCCTTTCTTCTTCTCCTCTTTCTTCTTCTTCTTCTTCTTCTTCTTCTTAATTTTTATCGGGAACGAGGGTGTCGAGGATCGCCGAGGGGTCGAGGGTCGGGAACTAGGGTAGAGGGTCGAGGGTCGTTAAGGGGTCAAGGGTCGAGGGTTTCAGGGTCGAGGGTTCGAAGGTTCTATAGGGTCGAGGGTCGAGGGTTCCAGGGTCGTCTAGGGGTCGAGGGTTCCAGGGTCGTCGAGGGTTCCAGGGGTCGAGGATCGCCGAGGGGTCGAGAGAGGTTTCCTAGTGTCAAAGTATTGAAGAAATCCATGCCTTCATCATTAGCCGAAAGTAACCAGGGCATGTTGGTACGAAGTTCTGCAAAGTTGTTCTGGAATGGAGTCCCGGATAGAATAATCCGCCTTTTGGTACGAATTCAGCAAACGCCTTCCAAATAGCGATATTCGGAAGGCTCTTGCTGAACTTTGTACCAAAAAGCGAATTATCCTATCTGGGACTCCGTTCCAGAACAACTTTGAAGAGCTTCGTACCATCATGCACATGTTACTTTCGCCTAATGATGAAGACATGGTTTTGTTGAATCCTTTGACACTACGCAACCTCCCAACCCCTCGGCGATCCTCTGGAAAATGAGAGGAAGAAGAGGGTCGTCTAGGGGTCGAGGGTTCCAGGGTCGTCGAGGGTTCGAGGGTCGAGGATCGCCGAGGGGTCGAGAGAGGTTTCCTAGTGTCAAAGTATTGAAGAAATCCATGCCTTCATCATTAGCCGGAAGTAACCAGGGCATGTTGGTACGAAGTTCTGCAAAGTTGTTCTGGAATGGAGTCCCGGATAGGATAATCCGCCTTTTGGTACGAATTCAGCAAAGGCCTTCCAAATAGCGATATTCGGAAGGCTCTTGCTGAACTTTGTACCAAAAAGCGAATTATCCTATCTGGGACTCCGTTCCAGAACTACTTTGAAGAGCTTCATCATCATGCACATGTTACTTTCGCCTAATGATGAAGACATGGTTTTGTTGAATCCTTTGACACTAGGCAACCTCCCGACCCTCGGCGATCCTCTCGAACATGAGAGGAAGAAGAGGATAAAAAAAGAAGAGGAAGAAGAAAAAAAAAGAGGAGAAGAAAGAATAGAGGAGTTCTTCTCCTCTATTTCTTCTCCTCTATTTTTTTCTTCTTCCTCTTTTTTTATCGGGAACGAGGGTCGTCGAGGGACATAGATGTAGTGTCGTCGTTGTCGATATATACCCCGTCCCGATAGCTTACTATGATTAGGTAGCTAGTTATATGTTTGGCACTAATATATCCATCTGTCATGTTTGAATAATAATTGCCATGTTGTAAATATTTGTAGAAACTATGGACACCGCCCTAGACGAAGCAAAAGAAGCGTTGTTGAGGGACATAATCGCAGAAGGAAGTGATGTCGTCTCGTTTTTTCTCAACGAAACCGATGGTCTGGAAGGAGAGGGTGAACAAGCTGGCTACGGTGACCTAATGCCGGTGCAAGAAGAAGAACATGAGGACGGCTCCGGTGACCCAATGCCGGTGCAAGAAGGAGACCGTGATGACGGCTCTGGTGACCGAACCGAGTCCGGCCAGGTATATATATTAGTTAAGGCTGTGCTGACTAGCTGATTGATGCATTCATTGTTTTGGTATGTACACATATTAATTAAGTCTTTGTTCTTTTTTCTAGCCCTCCGGATCGAGCACAACTTCGGTAAAGAGACGAGGCCCGAAGAAAAAGTTGAGCTCGGATGAAAAGATTGAGATCATAGCAATCACGCCCGACGGCCAACCGATTGAACCCCTCCGGACAAAGAGCGCATTTGTTGCTCAGTGCGGGGTTCTGGTTAGGGACAAGATCCCGATAAGCATCCAGCAATAGTTTAAGCCGGCTATAGAAGACCCTGAGGTGTCTTATGTCAATGATATGCAGAAAAATGATCTTTGGACTGAGCTGAAGTCAAATTTCACCCTACCGCCAGAGGATAATCCAGAGAACCCAGTTAAAGAGAAATTAATCAAGTCTTTTGCTCTTAAGAGGATGGCAGAACTATTCAGGAGGTGGAAGAAAGAGCTGAATAAGTTTGTCGAAAATAATGAGACACCAGAATTCAAGGGCAGATATGAGAAGATCAGAGATCACTGGCCCGCATTTGTGGCCCACAAGACATCGGAAAAGAGTAAGAAGATGTTGGCGACAAACAAGCAAAATGCTGCGAAGAAGAAGCTTCACCATCGCACGGGGTCAGGTGGCTACCTCGTAGCCCGGCCTAAGTGGTCCAAGACTGAGAATGATCTGGTTGATAAAGGGATCGAACCAGAGACAATTAACTGGCTAGACCATTGCCGGACTTGGTTCTTCGGGGCTGGCGGAACCTTGGACCCTGTAACAGGGAAGTGCATTTGGACGAATGATCAAATGGACATACCAGTCAGGAAGCTTAAGCAGTATGTTGAAGCAGCGCAGGAAGGGACGTTCTTTCCTGACAGAGAGAACGACGAGCTCACAATGGCCCTCGGGAATCCTGAGCACCCTGGACGGACACAAGGCACGCCAGGCTCCATTCCGTGGAAGGTTGGGTTTCCGGACACAGGCGGTTACAAATCCCATGAGAGGAGGAAAAAAGTGCAGCAGACCCAAATGCAGGCGCTGCAAGCAAGGGTAGACGCGATAGAGGAACGAGAAGCAAATCGCAGCAAACGTACTGCCGAAGCCTCCCCCGAAGCTACCCCGCCATCTCAGCGCAGAAGCAGTGTGGCTTCCACCGAGCTGCTTCAGCCCGAGCATGCCTTGACGGCTCCTGCCAGCTATCCCATGGATGCTATCACAGAGTCTCAAAATTGCCACCTTATGACGCAATGGATGAATTTGAAGGTCAAGGCAGCTGTTGGCTCTGCTTATCCTACTAAACCCGGCGCAACTTTTCACTGCCGGCAGATTCCAGAAGGATATCCTAGGGTGATGGTGAAGGAAATATGCCCTAGAGGCAATAATTAAGTTATTATTTATTTCCTTATATCATGATAAATGTTTATTATTCATGCTAGAATTGTATTAACCGGAAACATAATACATGTGTGAATACATAGACAAACAGAGTGTCACTAGTATGCCTCTACTTGACTAGCTCGTTAATCAAAGATGGTTATGTTTCTTAACCATGGACAAAGAGTTGTCATTTGATTAACGGGATCACATCATTAGTTGAATGATCT
This sequence comes from Triticum aestivum, assembly GCF_018294505.1. Lineage (NCBI taxonomy): Eukaryota > Viridiplantae > Streptophyta > Magnoliopsida > Poales > Poaceae > Triticum > Triticum aestivum. Next base: position 751,160,477 of record NC_057800.1, read on the forward strand.
GATTGACATGACCCATTCCATTAGCTTAGCACACGATCGTTTAGTATGTTGCTATTGCTTTCTTCCGTGTGCCGGAGGTTATGAGATTATGTAACTCCCGTGTGCCGAAGGAACACTTTGTGTGCTACCAAACATCACAACGTAACTGGGTGATTATAAAGGTGCTCTACAGGTGTCTCCAAAGGTACATGTTGGGTTGACGTATTTCGAGATTAGGATTTGTCACTCCGATCGTCAGAGAGGTATCTCTGGGCCCTCTCGGTAATGCACATCACTTAAGCCTTGCAAGCATTGCAACTAATGAGATAGTTGTGGGATGATGTATTACGGAACGACTAAAGAGACTTGCCGGTAACGAGATTGAACTAGGTATTGGATACCAACGATCGAATCTCGGGCAAGTAACATACCGATGACAAAGGGAACAACGTATGTTGTTATGCGGTCTGACCGATAAAAGATCTTTGTAGAATATGTGGGAACCAATATGAGCATCCAGGTTCTGCTATTGGTTATTGACCGGAGACATGTCTCGGTCATGTCTACATTGTTCTCGAACCCGTAGGGTCCGCACGCTTAAGGTTACGATGGCAGTTATATTATGAGTTTATGCATTTTGATGTACCGAAGTTTGTTCGGAGTCCCGGATGTGATCACGGACATGACGAGGAGTCTCGAAATGGTCTAGACATAAAGATTGATATATTGGAAGCCTATATTTGGATATCGGAAGTGTTCCGGGTGAAATCGGGATTTTACCGGAAAACCGGGAGGTTACCGGAACCCCCCGGGAGGTACATGGGCCTTAATGGGCCTTAGTGGAAGAAGAGGAGAGGCGGCCAGGACTGGGCCGCGCGCCCCTCCCCCTAGTCCGAATAGTACAAGGAGAGAGGGGGTCGGCGCCCCCCTCCTTCTCTCTCTCTGTTCCCACCTCGCGAATCCTATTCCAACTAGGATTGGGGGAGAAGTCCTACTCCCGGAGGGAGTAGGACTCCTCCTGGCGCGCCCTATGATGGCCGGCCGGCCTCCCCCTCTTGAACCTTTATATACGGAGGCAGGGGCACCCCTAGAGACACAAGTTGATCCACGTGATCATATTCTTAACCGTGTGCGGTGCTCCCTTCCACCATAATCCTCGATAATATTGTAGCGGTGCTTAGGCGAAGTCCTGCGACGATAGTACATCAAGATCGTCACCACGCCGTCGTGCTGACGGAACTCTTCCCCGACACTTTGCTGGATCGGAGTCCGGGGATCGTCATCGAGCTGAACGTGTGCTAGAACTCGGAGGTGCCGTAGTTTCGGTGCTTGATCGGTCGGGCCGTGGAGACGTACGACTACATCAACCAAACGCTTCTGTTGTCGATCTACAAGGGTACGTAGATCACACTCTCCCCTCTCGTTGCTATGCATCACCATGATCTTGCATGTGCGTAGGAAATTTTTTGAAATTACTACGTTCCCCAACAGTGGCATCAGAGCCAGGTTTTATGTGTTGATGTTATATGCACGAGTTGAACACAAGTGAGTTGTGGGCGATATAAGTCATACTGCTTACCAGCATGTCATACTTTGGTTCGGCGGTATTGTTGGACGAAGCGGCCCGGACCGACATTACGCGTACGCTTACGCGAGACCGGTTCTCCCGACGTGCTTTGCACATAGGTGGCTTGCGGGTGACAGTTTCTCCAACTTTAGTTGAACTGAGTGTGGCTACGCCCGGTCCTTGCGAAGGTTAAAACAGCACCAACTTGACAAACTATCGTTGTGGTTTTGATGCGTAGGTAAGATTGGTTCTTGCTTAAGCCCGTAGCAGCCACGTAAAACTTGCAACAACAAAGTAGAGGACGTCTAACTTGTTTTTGCAGGGCATGTTGTGATGTGATATGGTCAAGACATGATGCTAAATTTTATTGTATGAGATGATCATGTTTTGTAACCGAGTTATCGGCAACTGGCAGGAGCCATATGGTTGTCTCTTTATTGTATGCAATGCAATCGCGCTGTAATGCTTTACTTTATCACTAAGCGGTAGTGATAGTCAGGAAGCATAAGATTGGCGAGACGACAACGATGCTACAATGGAGATCAAGGTGTCGCGCCGGTGACGATGGTGATCATGACGGTGCTTCGGAGATGGAGATCACAAGCACAAGATGATGATGGCCATATCATATCACTTATATTGATTGCATGTGATGTTTATCTTTTATGCATCTTATCTTGCTTTGATTGACGGTAGCATTATAAGATGATCTCTCACTAAATTTCAAGATAAAGTGTTCTCCCTGAGTATGCACCGTTGCCAAAGTTCGTCGTGCCCAGACACCACGTGATGATCGGGTGTGATAAGCTCTACGTCCATCTACAACGGGTGCAAGCCAGTTTTGCACACGCAGAATACTCAGGTTAAACTTGACGAGCCTAGCATATGCAGATATGGCCTCGGAACACGGAGACCGAAAGGTCGAGCGTGAATCATATAGTAGATATGATCAACATAGTGATGTTCACCAATGAAACTGCTCCATCTCACGTGATGATCGGACATGGTTTAGTTGATTTGGATCACGTGATCACTTAGAGGATTAGAGGGATGTCTATCTAAGTGGGAGTTCTTAAGTAATATGATTAATTGAACTTAAATTTATCATGAACTTAGTCCTGGTAGTATTTTGCAAATTATGTTGTAGATCAATAGCTCGCATTGTTGCTTCCCTGTGTTTATTTTGATATGTTCCTAGAGAAAATTGTGTTCAAAGATGTTAGTAGCAATGATGCGGATTGGATCCGTGATTTGAGGTTTATCCTCATTGCTGCATAGAAGAATTATGTCCTTGATGCACCGCTAGGTGACAGACCTATTGCAGGAGCAGATGCAGATGTTATGAACATTTGGCTAGCTCAATATGATGACTACTTGATAGTTTAGTGCACCATGCTTAATGGCTTAGAATCGGGACTTCAAAGACGTTTTGAACGTCATGGACCATATGAGATGTTCCAGGAGTTGAAGTTAATATTTCAAGCAAATACCTGAGTTGAGAGATATGAAGTCTCCAACAAGTTCTATAGCTAAAAGATGGAGGAGAATAGCTCAAGCTAGTGAGCATGTGCTCAGATTGTCTGGGTACTACAATCATTTGAATCAAGTGGGAGTTGATCTTCCAGATAAAATAGTGATTGACAGAATTCTCTAGTCACCATCACCAAGTTAGTAGAATTTCGTGATGAACTATAATATGCAAGGGATAACGGAAACAATTCCCAAGCTCTTCGTGATGCTGAAATCGACGAAGGTAGAAATCAAGAAAAACATCAAGTGTTGATGGTTAACAAGACCACTAGTTTCAAGAAAAGGGCAAAGGGAAGAAGGGGAACTTCAAGAAGAACAGCAAGCAAGTTGCTGCTCAAGTGAAGAAGCCCAAGTCTGGTCCTAAGCCTGAGACTAAGTGCTTCTACTACAAAGGGACTGGTCACTGCACGTAGAACTGCCCCAAGTATTTGGCGGATAAGAAGGATGGCAAAGTGAACAAAAGTATATTTGATATACATGTTATTGATGTGTACTTTACTAGTGTTTATAGCAACCCCTCAGTATTTGATGCTAGTTCAGTTGCTAAGAGTAGTAATTCGAAACGGGAGTTGCAAAATGAACAGAGACTAGTTAAGGGTGAAGTGACGATGTGTGTTGGAAGTGGTTCCAAGATTGATATGATCATCATCGCACACTCCCTATACTTTCGGTATTAGTGTTGAACCTAAATAAGTGTTATTTGGTGTTTGCGTTGAGCATGAATATGATTTGATCATATTTATTGTAATACGGTTATTCATTTAAGTAAAAGAATAAATTGTTGTTCTGTTTACATGAATAAAACCTTATATGGTTACACACCCAATGAAAATGGTTCATTGGATCTCGATCGTAGTGATACACATATTCATAATATTGAAACCAAAAGATGTAAAGTTAATAATGATAGTGCAACTTATTTGTGGCACTCCCGTTTAGGTCATATTGGTGTAAAGCGCATGAAGAAACTCCATGCTGATGGGTTTTTGGAATCACTTGATTATGAATCAGTTGATGCTTGCGAACCATGCCTCATGGGCAAGATGACTAAAACGCCATTCTCCGGAACAATGGAGCGAGCAACTGACTTATTGGAAATAATACATACTAATGTATGCGATCCGATGAGTGTTGAGGCTCGCGGCAGGTATCGTTATTTTCTGACCTTCACAGATGATTTAAGTAGATATGGGTATATCTACTTGATGAAACATAAGTCTGAAACATTTGAACAGTTCAAAGAATTTCAGAGTGAAGTGGAAAATCATCGTGACAAGAAGATAAGGTTTCCATGATCTGATCGCGGAGACGAATATTTGAGTTACGAGTTTGGTCTTCAATTAAAACAATATGGAATAGTTTCACAAATTCATGCCACCTGGAACAACACAGCATAATGGTGTGTCTGAACGTCATAATCGTACTTTATTGGATATAGTGCAATCTATGATGTTTCTTACCGATTTACCACTATCATTTTGGGGTTATGCATTAAAGACAGTTGCATTCACGTTTAAAAGGGCACCATCTAAGTCCGTTGAGACGACACAATCTGAGCTGTGGTTTGGCAAGAAACCAAAGTTGTCGTTTCTTAAAGTTTGGGATTGTGATGCTTATATGAAAAGGTTTCATCCTGATAAGCTCAAAACCAAATCGGAGAAATATGTCTTCATAGGATACCCAAAGGAAACTGTTGGGTACACCTTCTATCACAGATCCGAAGGCAAGACATTCGTTGCTAAGAATGGATCCTTTCCAGAGAAGGAGTTTCTCTCGAAAGAAGTGAGTGGGAGGAAAGTAGAAAACTTGATAAGGTAATTGTACCTTCTCCCTTATTGGAAAGTAGTTCATCACAAAAATATGTTCTTGTGACTACTACACCAATTAGTGAGGAAGCTAATGATGATGATCATGTAACTTCGATCAAGTTACTACCGAATCTCGTAGGTAAACCAGAGTGAGATCCGCACCAGAGTGGTACGGTAATCCTGTTCTGGAAGTCATGTTACTAGACCATGACGAACTTGCGAACTATGAGGAAGCGATGATGAGCCCAGATTCCGCGAAATGGTTTGAGGCCATGAAATCTGAGATATGATCCATGTATGAGAACAAAGTTTGGACTTTGGTTAACTTGCCCAATGATCGGCAAGCAATTGAGAATAAATGGATCTTCAAGAGGAAGACGGACGCTGATAGTAGTGTTACTATCTACAAAGCTAGAATTGTCGCAAAAGGTTTTCGACAAGTTCAAGGTGTTGACTACGATGAGAGTTTCTCACTCGTATCTATGCTTGAGTCTGTCCGAATCATGTTAGTAATTGCTGCATTTTATGAAATATGGCAAATGGATAAACAAAATTGCATTCCTTAATGGATTTATTAAAGAAGAGTTGTATATGATGCAACCAGAAGGTTTTGTCAATCCGAAAGGTGCTAACAAAATGTGCAAGCTCCAGCGATCCATCTGTGGACTGGTGCAAGCATCTCGGAGTTGGAATATACGCTTTGATGAGTTGATCAAAGCATATAGTTTTATACAGACTTGCGGTGAAGCCTGTATTTACAAGAAAGTGAGTGGGAGCACTACAGCATTTTTGATAAGTATATGTGAATGACATATTGTTGATCAGAAATAATGTAGAATTATTCTGTAAAGCATAAAGGAGTGTTTGAAAGGAGTTTTACAAAGAAAGACTTCGGTGAAGCTGCTTACATATTGAGCTTCAAGATCTATAGAGATAGATCAAGACGCTTGATAAGTTTTTTCAATGAGTACATACCTTGACAAGATTTCGAAGTAGTTCAAAATGGAACAGTCAAGGAAAAAGTTTCTTGCCTGTGCTACAAGGTGTGAAGTTGAGTAAGACTCAAAGCCCGACCACGGCAGAAGATAGAAAGAGAATGAAAGTCATTCCCTATGCCTCAGTCATAGGTTCTATAAAGTATGCCATGCTGTGTACCAGATCTATTATATACCATACACTGTGTTAAGAGAGGGGGTACAATAGTGATCTAGGAGTAGATCAATGGACAGCGGTCAAAATTATCCTTACTGGAATAAGGATATGTTTCTCGATTACGGAGGTGACAAAAGGTTCGTCATAAAGGGTTACGTCGATGCAAGTTTTGACACTGATCCAGATGACTCTAAGTCTCAATCTGGATACATATTGAAAGTGGGAGCAATTAGCTAGAGTAGCTCCATGCAGAGCATTGTTGACATAGAAATTTGCAAAATACATGCGGATCTGAATGTGGCAGACCCGTTGACTAAACTTCTCTCACAAGCAAAACATGATCACTTTTTGGGTCTTAATCACATAGCGATGTGAACTAGATTATTGAATCTAGTAAACCCTTTGGGTGTTGGTCACATGGAGATGTGAACCAATCACATAAAGATGTGAACTATTGATGTTAAATCACATGGTGATGTGATCTAGATTATTGACTCTAGTGCAAGTGGGAGACTGAAGGAAATATGCCCTAGAGGCAATAATTAAGTTATTATTTATCTCCTTACATCATGATAAATGTTTATTATTCATGCTAGAATTGTATTAACCAGAAACATAATACATGTGTGAATACATAGACAAACAGAGTGTCACTAGTATGCCTCTACTTGACTAGCTCGTTAATCAAAGATGGTTATGTTTCCTAACCATGGACAAAGAGTTGTCATTTGATTAACGGGATCACATCATTAGTTGAATGATTTGATTGACATGACCCATTCCATTAGCTTAGCACATGATCGTTTAGTATGTTGCTATTGCTTTCTTCATGACTTATACATGTTCCTATGACTATGAGATTATGTAACTCCCGTGTGCCGGAGGAACACTTTGTGTGCTACCAAATGACACAACGTAACTGGGTGATTATAAAGGTGCTCTACAGGTGTCTCCAAAGGTACATGTTGGGTTGACGTATTTCGAGATTAGGATTTGTCACTCCGATCGTCAGAGAGGTATCTCTGGGCCCTCTCGGTAATGCACATCACTTAAGCCTTGCAAGCATTGCAACTAATGAGATAGTTGTGGGATGATGTATTACGGAACGAATAAAGAGACTTGCCGGTAATGAGATTGAACTAGGTATTGGATACCAACGATCGAATCTCGGGCAAGTAACATACCGATGACAAAGGGAACAACGTATGTTGTTATGCGGTCTGACCGATAAAAGATCTTCGTAGAATATGTGGGAACCAATATGAGCATCCAGGTTCTGCTATTGGTTATTGACCGGAGACATGTCTCGGTCATGTCTACATTGTTCTCGAACCCGTAGGGTCCGCACGCTTAAGGTTACGATGACAGTTATATTATGAGTTTATGCATTTTGATGTACCGAAGTTTGTTCGGAGTCCCGGATGTGATCACGGACATGACGAGGAGTCTCGAAATGGTCTAGACATAAAGATTGATATATTGGAAGCCTATATTTGGATATCGGAAGTGTTCCGGGTGAAATCGGGATTTTACCGGAAAACCGGGAGGTTACCGGAACCCCCCGGGAGGTACATGGGCCTTAATGGGCCTTAGTGGAAGAAGAGGAGAGGCGGCCAGGGCTGGGCCACGCGCCCCTCCCCCCTAGTCCGAATAGGACAAGGAGAGATGGGGCCGGCGCCCCCCTCCTTCTCTCTCTCTCTTTGTTCCCACCTCGCGAATCCTATTCCAACTAGGATTGGGGGAGAAGTCCTACTCCCGGAGGGAGTAGGACTCCTCCTGGCGCGCCCTATGATGGCCGGCCGGCCTTCCCCTCTTGAACCTTTATATACGGAGGCAGGGGCACCCCTAGAGACACAAGTTGATCCACGTGATCATATTCTTAACCGTGTGCGGTGCCCCCTTCCACCATAATCCTCGATAATATTGTAGCGGTGCTTAGGCGAAGCCCTGCGACGGTAGTACATCAAGATCGTCACCACGCCGTCTTGCTGACGGAACTCTTCCCTGACACTTTGCTGGATCGGAGTCCGGGGATCATCATCGAGCTGAACGTGTGCTATAACTCAGAGGTGCCGTAGTTTCGGTGCTTGATCGGTCGGGCCGTGGAGACGTACGACTACATCAACCAAACGCTTCCGTTGTCGATCTACAAGGGTACGTAGATCACACTCTCCCCTCTCGTTGCTATGCATCACCATGATCTTGCATGTGCGTAGGAAATTTTTTGAAATTACTACGTTCCCCAACAGATGGTGGATGAAATAACGGAGGGATTTGAGGACCTCCAGCTTGACCACCCTACTGGTGAAGGGGAGACTCGGCTGGGGTCTGCTCTGAAGACTCCATGCCTATGGCGGAAGGAGCTCATCAACCTTCCGAACTGGACGCCTCCGCCTCCTCCTCCTCCTCCGGCGAGTCAGGGCACTCCGCCTCCTCCACCGCCTCCTCCTCCGACGAGTGACGATCAGGGCCCTCGGCCGGCTCCTTCTCCAGCACGTGGCGGCACTCTGCCTCCTTCTCCGCCTGCGCCGACGTGCCCGAGCAGCCAGCCTCCTCCTTCTCCGCCTCGTCAGCAAGGGCGGAAGAGACCTGCCGCCGCTCCAGCTGCTCCGGCGTGTCGTAGTCCTTCTCCTCCGCCTCGTAAGCAAGTAAAGAAGACAACCGCTCCGTCTGCTCGGTCGGCGTCTAGCAGTACAACCAGAGGCGGGAGGACATACAGATTCGGTCCTTCTCTGAAGACTCTAGAGAAGTTACCATATGGGAGGACCCCGGAGGAGAACGCCGAGATCGCGCAAACCGAAGTGGATGACTGGTTTCAAGGGTTGAGAGCAAAGAGACATCCACCTCCGGACGAGAAGGTAGATCCGGTGAAAGTGAAGCGCACTCTGGCTGCCCTGACAAAACCACCGAAGTCTCCGCCGAAAGGAAACTATGAGCGCATTATTGGAAAGAAATTTGCCGAAGCGGAGCGGTCGGGAAGTACTGTCAGTGATCAAAGGCTGAAAGAATGATGAGCTGGGAAACAAATTGCCCAGCTCGGCGAACAAGCGAAGCAATCGTGCCCCCCGCTCAAGGTGCCTAGCCACAACGTCGCTAATGATCCGAGGATGGTGCTCGGTTATAGCAATCTTGCAGATTACCTGCCCGACGAAGTACATTATGAACCCATGGATGTGCAGATACAAAGATACGAGTACGGGAAGCCTCTCGTCAAAGATGAAAGATCTTTATCAACGATGATGCGAAGATTGCATGATTGGTACTTGAAAATTTGCAGAGACTCTGGGGGGAGGAGTACTTTGTATGTGAAAGTTAAAAAGGAGCATGACCTCGTTGGAATTGAACTGTTGCATGTTCCATTTGAGGAGTTCTATCAGTTTTTCAATCAATTGGCCCTCGATAAAACAACGGTCGCCTGCTACTGTCTGTAAGTAGTACTACTTCTGTCATTAAGTTTCTCTATATAGCTTAGCTCTTTTATTGCATGTATTTATAATCATCCTCGCTATATTATGCAGATTGAAGATCGCCGAATTGAAGAAAAGACAAGTCGGTGATATTGGGTTCATTAACACATATCTCATAGATGCAACTCAGGTTAAATTTCATGCCGCAGCTACCGAGGCCAACTTGCTACCATCGTTCGTAATAAATGAAAACAAACATATAATACTCTTTCCTTACAACTTCAAGTGAGTGTTACTGTCTTGTGCGTATTCGGTTTCCCTTATATATTAGTCAAGGTTATAGTAATGTAATTGATGAGTTATGCATGCGTGTGCAGTTTCCACTATATTCTCCTAGAGATTAAGCTTGAGCAGGGACTAGTAACCGTCTTAGACTCAAGACGAAAAGATCCCCAGGACTATGCAGACATGACTCAAATACTCGAGAAGTAAGTTAAATCGATCATTATCCACCATATCAGCAACTTTGTTCATTTCCTGATATATCAAGTAATTGTTTTCTTTGTCCGGCAGGGTTTGGAGAAAAATCACCAGAAAAGCTCCGGGACTGCCGAAGGAGCTGCAATTTAGACACCCGAAAGTAAGTACTATAGTAGCATTTTAAGCGCATCTACTAGTCATTTAAGCGCTAGTTTCATCAATACCATTTGGCATTCTTGCTTATCAGTTTGATTAACCTCTGTTTCTTGTAAAGTGGTTGTGGCAGGAACAAGGGAATGATTTCTGTGGATACTATGTTTGCGAGTCCATCCGCCACACGACCTGTGAGCGGGGCTACACTGACGAACAATATGAAGTACGTAAATAACAACATTCACAATTTTATTTTATTACCATCATTTGTGTTGAGTTTCATTCATTCATATATATATGTATTGACCTCCTTCTTTAAATTAGATGTTTCGGAAGCGGGATGAACTCCTAGCACCAGCTCGCATGCGAGCAATTCAAGAGGAATTGGCGGCATTCTTTCTTGACCACGTGATCCCTGAAGACGGAGAATTCTATGTGGACCCTGAGTCAATATGATTATATTTGTAAGAGATAATTATTGTATATATGTAGCCGGTAGTGTCAGATAGATATACGAGAACTTGTTGTTCGACCAATCTCTCAGAGAAGGAGAGGTGGTCGATATCACTTCTCTCTGTATGCATATATGTTCATGACGATCTTCTGTTTCCTTCGATTGCTTACTAGCTAGCTAGCGTGTCTAGTCCTCTCTATACGTATGTATAGTACGTAGCGTCGACCAAGCACCGACATAAGAGAGGACACTTCTCTCTATTAATTATAGCTAGCTAACACAATATATGAAATACCTAAATTAACCCCCCAAAACCCCCCAAACCCCCCCCCCCTTTAAAAAAAACAAAAACCCCAGCCACAGAAATGCTGACGCGTGGATGCCTATTGGTCCCGGTTGGTGCCACCAACCGGGACCAAAGGGTCTCCTGCCTGGGCTCTGCGCACTGCCCACGTGGAGGCCCATCAGTCCCGGTTCTGGATTGAACCGGGACTAAAGGGTCGGGGCATTAGTACCGACACTTTAGTCAGGAACCGGGACTAAAGGCCCTTACCAACCGGGACTATAGGCCCTTTTTCTACCAGTGGCTGCTCCCATCGTCATATTAAGCCGCTCTTCGTGATCCTTATTGACTCGCTGCAATGCAGAAGGAGTTCGACGCTCTTCAGCATAATCGCACATAGCAGCTCATTCCTCACCCCTTCACTCCAATGTCAACAGTGGCAATTGGTTTTTTCGCCACAACACTCGTCCCGACGGGTCTCTCGAGCGAAATAAGGCTCGTTGGGTGGTCCGTGGCTTTCGTCAGCGTGCCGGAGTTGATTTCACTGACACCTTCACTCCGGTTGTGAAACCGGGCACGACCCGCGCTGTTCTGTAGCTTGCCGTGTCACGAGTTAGGCCGGTGCATCAGATGGACGTTTCTAACGGTTTCTACATGGTCATCTTGCCGAACGGGTCTACTGTCAGTAGCCTACTGGGTTCGTCGATGCTGCTAATCTGGATCATGTGTGTCTACTCTCCCTCTCTTTGTACGGGTTGGGTAGGAGCCACGCGCATGGTACCAGCGCATCACCGTCTTTCCTCAGCAGCTTTGGTTTCGAGCTACTTGCTCCGACGCCTCACTATTTGTGTATCACCAGGGCCATGCGACTGCTACCTGCTCCTCAAAGTCGACGACGTCATCCGGACGGCCTCCTCGACCGAACTCATTCGCCAGCTCACCGCGTGTGTCAGCACCGAGTTCGCCATCAAGGATCTTGGTCCTTTGCACTACTTCCTCGGGATTGAGGTGGTGCACTGTGCCGATGGATTCTTCCTTCATCAACAGCAGCACGCGCAGGAACTGCTCAAGGGGGCAGGCATGCTTAATTGTAAGCCTGTCCCCATGCCTATCGACACGAAGGTCAAGGTCTCCGCACTTGATGGCTCACTGGCATCGGATGCCGCCTTCTACCGCTCCATCATCAGCGCTCTCCATTACCTGACGCTTACTCCGCCAGACTTGTAGTACACCGTCTAGCAGCTGTGCCTTCATATGCACTCCCCACGTGATATGCACTGGTACCTAGTGAAACGGATTATGTGGTACATCTGCGGTACTATGGCATGGGCCTCACGTTGCGACCTCGTCCTTCACCGACCTCGTCGCCTACTCAGATGCTGATTGGGTAGGCTATCTCGACACACGGCGCTCCACCTCCGGCTATTGCATCTACCTCGGGCCTTCTCTTATATGGTGGTCATCTAAATGATAACCCATGGTATCCCGCTCCAGCATCGAGGCCGAGTATCGCGCCGTGGCGAGCGCCGTCGCCGAGTGTTCCTGCCTTCGACAACTTCTCCAAGAGTTGCTACTTGACGTATCCAAGGCCACCATCGTCTACTGCGACAATTTCTCTGCCATCTACCTCTCCGCCCACCCCGTTCATCAACATCGCACGAACCATATTAAGCTCGATATTCACTTCGTGTTTGAGCAGGTGGCTCTTGGGCGTATCCGCGTTCTTCATGTCCCCACCGCTCAGCAGTTTGCCGATGTCATGACCAAGGGGCTACCAAGGACTACATTCAGAGAGTTTCGGTCCAATCTATGCGTCACAAGTGATGTACATATATATCGACGTATCATGACGTATCGACTGCCGATGCTTAGGATCTTTTCTGACGGCCCCGACTCTTATTTTCTTGTATAGTTGAGCCCGTGGGCTACTCTTGTACATATATATGTGTATTGTGCACCCGATTTATATCGTGTGTTGCATTGCCGAACTACAAGAACTACAATTGCGTTTTCCAGTAGCGCTGGCTTGGGGACAAGCCGATATACAAGGAAGGGAGAAATGTCACAGCTGACCAGCCGGACTCAGTGGAAGAATAGGCTAGTGAGGGTGGGACCACAACACACGAAACTGGGGAGAGGTCCTGTGTTTTGATTTTCGGCCGCAAAATGTGTATTTCGGCCGAATTTCGGCCATCTCGGCCTGAGGCGAAAAATATATTTAGGCCGAAATTGCTCAAATTTAGCAAATTTTGGACAAATTTAAGTCAAACTACAGTCAAAATTTGGTCAAATTTCAGCCGAAATTTTTAAAAATGGCCGAAATTCGGCCATCTCGGCCTAGGGCGAAAAAAAGCTCAAACCGAAAATCAAAACACAGGAGAGGTCAAGACCGAGTCGCGTGCTGGCTCCTGTGGTGTGTGTGTGAGGCGTGTGTGTGTGTGTGTGGCATTTATAGGCCAGCAAGGACCCAATTGTAAGGCATCCATCAAGACGAACAAAACATATCGGAGAGAAGTTCTTCCTCCGTAATTATCCCCTTCCTTCCACCCAACCTGCCTCCTACTTCTTTTCCTCCCTCAGATCGCTAGGGTAGATCACGTGCGTAACAGCAAGCTCCACAAGCAGAGGTGAATGGTGGTTCTTTAACCCATGTCTAGCTCACTCACGAGACGTTAAGCGCGAGGAAAAAAATTGTTTACTGATGTTCCAGAGATTAACTTTTTTTTAGAAAAGCTTGCTAGGCCGTTATTTATTAGCTAAAATGTTCATAGAAATTACAATCGGGTCATGCGAAGAACCCAACCACAAATGCCTCCCTATAGGGAGAGAAACACCAAACCTAGCAAGCCTATGAGCCTCATAATTCGACTCTCGAGGTTTAAAAGAAAAATTACACAACAAAAATAGCATAGATGTCTGTAAGATCTCTCTAATAATAGTGCTGTAGTCTCCTCCGACTCTTTGATGAATATGATGCACCACCTTCTTACAATCTGAAGAGATTTGAAGGCGATCCGTTCCAAGATCCTGCGCTAGGGATATCCCCTCTCTGCATGCAATCGCCTCAAGCGTCGTAGGGTCTATCATGCCATGAATGACCAGCAAAGATGAGCCCAAAAAAGTTCCAGCACGAGCTCGATCGACACACAGCAGCTGCCGTACCCACGTTCTAATCCGAAGATACTTCGGCATCTACATTGATTTTTACTAATCCTTTCGCTGGTGGCATCCACGTGAAATCTTGACGAGGTTGCTGTGGGACTGTCCTCAATTGTGGTGGTGACGCCGGATTCAATTGGTCTAACTCAGCTATGAAATTGAGAACAAACCTGTGTGTCATAGGGACTTAGGTGTATTCCTTCATGGATCAATTGCCTCCGAGCGTACCATATTGCCCGCAAACAACCTTGTCACCTCCCCATGGTTCAGACTTTTCATCATGGAAAACAACCAAGCTCGTGATGATGGTTCTGATAGCAATCATGTGATCAAGTAGGTCATGGTCTACAAGAGACCAAACACAACGAGCCATGTTGCACTCGAGAAGGCTATGTATCCAAGAATCCCGAGCTCCACACGCAAAACATTCTTCGTAGTGTGACATCTTCCTCTTGTTTCTCACATCTTCAGTTGGTAAGGAGTTTCTAGCCAAGCGCTAAAGAAAAAAATTTAGCTTCGCCGGCACCTGTACTTTCCATAAAGTTTCCCAGCAACGCTCATTATCTGCATTATTTGAGGGCCCCGCTCTATCCTCCAGCCAGTCCTCATGCCTACTTTTTGTTGCGACGATCATTCTGTCAACAGACCGGACAGAATAAATTCCATTCTTTTCGAAACCCCATGACCAAAAGTCCTCCATATTCCTAGTACAAACCGGGATCCTCAAGATTGCTGCTGCATTATATGGCAAGAACACCTGCTCAATCAGTGTAGTGTTCCAACATCCATTCTCATGGCCATTAATTCCGACACAAACTGAGCTGGATCAGCAGTTAATGCAATAATGGGCCTCATGTTTTCCTTCCAGAATAACCAATTCATGTTCCGGAGATTAACTGCAATTGTCATGCTTCATTAAGCGTTGGGGCCTACCAAGGCAGGTGTTGCCCACCGGTCAGCCCTGCACGTAAGGGCTTTATTACACAGGGCCGGCCGAAAAAAATTCAGGAATTTCAAAAAAAAATCATGAATTCGCAAAAACGCAATCAATTTGACAAATTTCCAAACAATTTTTGAAACTTTAAGCATTTTAATTTGTGAACAAAATCTGAAAAAGCAAACATTTTTTGAAACCGCGAACCTTTTGAAGAAAAATGCAACGTTACACTTTTTCATTTCTGTTTTTTTTCCTTTAGTTTCTGTTTTCTCTCTCTTATTTTGAAAAAAAATCATGACTTTTTCCAGTTTTGTGAATTTATTTCCATATTCTCATTCTCTTCCAATTTTCCATACTTTTTCAGTTTGCGGATCATTTGTTAAGTTGGGAACATCATTTTCAATATTGAACTTTTTCCAAAGTTGTATACTTTTTCAAATTCACAAACTTTTTTCAGGTTCATGAACTGCTTCCAAATTTTAAGAACTTTTCTCAAACTCATGAACTTTATTTTAAAATTTGAACATTTTTCAAAATCGTGAACTTTTTCCATATCCTAGAACTATTTCAATTTCATGTACTTTTTCCCATTTAAAAACGTTTTTCATGTCCTCGAGATGTTTTCAAATTTTATGAACCTTTTTTCAAATTCATGAACTTTTTAAAGTTGTGTAACTTCTTCCAAATTCATGAAACTTATTTCTAATTTATGACCCCTGTTTAATTTTTCCAAATTTACATGCCTTTTTCAGATTCAGGAGCTTTTTCATGTTTTGTAAAACTTTTCAATTTTTTTATTTTGTAGTTAGCGAGTTTTTTTAGACTATTTTCTATGTCAACGGTCAGCCTTCCAGCCAAGCGATGGAAGGACGGTGAGCGAGTGAGCTGCTCCCATAGCGAGGCGCGCGTGACTGCTTGGTTCAGCCGCACAACACTCAGAGCGCTGAATATGTAGGCGATTCCTAAACACCCCTTCTTCGCTATCGGCAATAACCACGACCACATACTTCCGATAGGAAGGCAATAACCCTGGTTTAGTTGGCGAACCCTGGTTTTAGGATGCTTCCAGAAGCTAACCGAATAGGTTTTTTCTAGTTCATTAGTCAGTTTTCCTGGCGGTTTTATTCGGTTTTCCTTTTTTTAATCTTTTTTAGTTATTTTATTTCTCATTCCTTTTTGTTTTCTTAAATGGTCAGAATATTTTTAGATACATGATTTTCTTTTGTTAAATTTGATGAAGTTTTTTCAAATTTGCAAACACTTTCTTTAATAGATGATTTTAAAAAAAGCATGAACTTTTTCTCAAAATTGATACACTTTTTTGCAATTCATGAACTTTAGTTTCAAAAATCGATGAACTCTTTTTCAAATTCGTAAACTTTTTCACAAAACCGATGATGTTTTTTAAAAATTAATAAGCTTTTTCAAAAAAATGTTCAACTATTTTTATATAGATAAACTTTTTGAAAAAAATTGATGATATTGTTCCAAAATCAATGAATCTTTTTAAATTGATGATTTTTTTAAGTTTGTAACGTTTTTCAAATTTGATGAACATTTTTAATTCATGAACTTCTCATTTTTTGCGGTTTTTTGGATATTGTTTCAAAACAATCATGTTTTGAAGTCAATGGTTGACTGGCCAACTAGTCAACTGTCGACCGGTCAACCATTGATCAATAGCCTATGTGCTGACGAAAAAAATGTCTACTAGCTAGGATTCGATCCGAAGAGCTCCTGTTGAGGACGGAACATAGCTGCCAGTCGAATGGAGACAATAGTAGTGAAATATTTGTAGAGCGAAGTATATAGAACAAAAGAGAAGTAGTATAACTCAACATTACCCAAATAATTTAAGAAACACATACAATTTATTAATTTCCATTTTATTTCTAAAATGTGAAAGAAAATTGAAAAGACGAACAATATTTGAACAAATTTTGGAGAACGAAAACAGAAAATTGGAATTCTGAACAAATTTCAAGAATACACAAAAAAATCGAAACTCCGACCTTTTTGAAAGGACGAATAAATTTAGAAATTACAAAAAAATAGAAACATGACCAAAATTTGAAACTCTAACCTTTTCTGAAAACGCGCTTTTTTTCTAAATACCAAACAGTTTTTTGAAAATATGAATTATTTTTTAAAACGTGAATAAAATTTTGAAATTCCAAACATTTTTTGACAGGATTTTCTTTGGAAATTCCAATTTTTTTTAACATTGCGAGCAGTTTTTAAAACTGTGCACAAAATTATAAAATTTTGAATGTTTTAATAACATAAATAAAATTCCAAAACTCCAAACATTTTTTGAAAAAATAAATATTCTAAAATTCCAAACACTTTTTGGAATTGCGAAAAAGTATTGAAAATGTGCAAAAAAATTGAAATTTTGAATTTCTTTTTCAATTGTAAATGAAGTTCACATTTTAAGACATGAACAAATTTTGGAAATGCGAACAAATTTTTAATTATGAACACTTATTGAAAATATGAACAAATTTTCAAACTAAACATATTTTAAAACATGACATCTTTTTGTGGTGAACAAATTTTGAAGCTCCGTACTTTTTTCAAATCATGAACAAATTTTGAAATTTTTTGGAAAAAAGGAAAAAATGAAAACACAAACAAAATTTGGAGTTTTTTACTCTTTTTTTAAAAAATGAACAATTTTGAGATTCAAGATTTTAGAAAAAGGAAAAATGTGAACTTGAAAACTAAAACAAAAAATGAAAACAAAGAAATGAAAAAAGAACAGAACAAAATGAAAAAAAGATATAAATAGAAAAACATAAACAAAAGAAAAGCATAAAACTGGTATAAAATAAAAACCGGTTCCAAAGAAGAAGGGAAAGACAGAATTCCATAGAAGAAAGGAACGTGACAGAAAAAGAAGAATACAAAATATCTAATTGTAGACTAGTATTACAAGTGTTTCGAAACATTGAGTTTGCTCACATACTTCCTCATGTACAGTCAAATCAAAAAATAGTCAAAAATATATTTCTGGCAACAATCAATGAAAAATGGTTTACATACTTAAAAATTCGTGGGAAAAGACATTTCTAATGCTCTACAAAAAATGATGCTCAAAAAACTATTTTTGAAAGCATTGATTTTGTTTTTGCCGCAACATTAGGGATGTTTTTTCTTCACAACAATGTGGACGCCCTATTCACCTTTGGTGCTAGATCTGTATGGTGGCAGGCAACGGCAGGCATCCGATCTGATCGGGGCCTCCACTACCTAGATACGGCCTACTGTAGTGCCAACCATGTGGTCGGCTCCATCCTGCAGCGGTATTTCTCCTTCGGACCTAACCGTGGCAGCACCAGCTGTTGGGGAACGTAGTAATTTCAAAAATTTCCTACGCACACGCAAGATCATGGTGATGCATAGCAACGAGGAGAGAGTGTGATCTACGTACCCTTGTAGATCGCAACGGAAGCGTTGACACAACGTAGAGGAAGTAGTCGTACGTCTTCTTTCCGATCCGACCGATCCAAGCACCGTTACTCTGGCACCTCCGAGTTCTTAGCACACGTTCAGCTCGATGACGATCCTCGGGCTCCGATCCAGCAAAGCGTCGAGGAAGAGTTCCGTCAGCACGACGGCGTGGTGACGATCTTGATGTTCTACCGACGCAGGGCTTCGCCTAAGCACTACAACGATATAACCGAGGTGGAATATGGTGGCAGGTGGCACCGCACACGGCTAAGGAACGATCACCAAGGATCAACTTGTGTGTCTAGAGGTGCCCCTTGCCTCTGTATATAAAGGAGCCAAGGGGGAAGGGGGCGCCGGCCAGGGAGAGGGCGCAGGAGGAGTCCTACTCCTACCGGGAGTAGGACTCCCCCCTCCAATCCTATTCCAACTAGGATTCCCAAGGGGGGAAAGAGAGAGAGGGGGGCCGGCCACCTCTCCTAGTCCTAATAGGACTAGGGAGGGGGGAGGCGCGCAGCCCTCCTTGGGCTTCCCTTTCTCCTTTCCACTAAGGTCCATGAAGGCCCATATGTCTCCCGGGGGGTTCCGGTAACCTCCCGGTAATCCGGTAAAATCCCTATTTCACCCGGAACACTTCCGATGTCCAAACATAGGCTTCCAATATATCAATCTTTACGTCTTGACCATTTCGAGACTCCTCGTCATGTCCGTGATCACATCCGGGACTCCGAACAACCTTCGTTACATTAAAATGTATAAACTCATAATAACTGTCATCGTAACGTTAAGCGTGCGGACCCTACGGTTCAAGAACAATGTAGACATGACCGAGACACGTCTCCGGTCAATAACCAATAGCGGGACCTGGATGCCCATATTGGCTCCTACATATTCTACGAAGATCTTTATCGGTCAGACCGCATAACAACATACGTTGTTCCCTTTGTCATCGGTATGTTACTTGCCCGAGATTCGATCGTCGGTATCCAATACCTAGTTCAATCTCGTTACCGGCAAGTCTCTTTACTCGTTCTGTAATACATCATCTCACAACTAACATCTTAGTTACAATGCTTGCAAGGCTTATGTGATGTGTATTGCCGAGAGGGCCCAGAGATACCTCTCCGACAATCGGAGTGACAAATCCTAATCTCGAAATACGCCAACCCAACATGTACATTTGGAAACACCTGTAATGCTCCTTTATAATCACCCAGTTACGTTGTGACGTTTGGTAGCACCCAAAGTGTTCCTCCGGTAAACGGGAGTTGCATAATCTCATAGTCATAGGAACATGTATAAGTCATGAAGAAAAGCAATAGCAACATACTAAACGATCGGGTGCTAAGCTAATGGAATGGGTCATGTCAATCAGATCATTCAACTAATGATGTGACCTCGTTAATCAAATAACAACTCTTTGTTCATGGTTAGGAAACATAACCATCTTTTATTAACAAGCTAGTCAAGTAGAGGCATACTAGTGACACTCTGTTTGTCTATGTATTCACACATGTATTATGTTTCCGGTTAATACAATTCTAGCATGAATAATAAACATTTATCATGATATAAGGAAATAAATAATAACTTTATTATTGCCTCTAGGGCATATTTCCTTCACCAGCTTGCCTCTAGAGCTACAGATTTTGGTGGCCACCATTGTGTCGTCGTGAGTATTCCTCCCTCCATATCTGATGGTTGCTGCTGGCGGCTCAGACTATCACGGTTGCGGGATGCAACCATGAGGCCCCTTTGTGGAGTTTGGCAGCTCTCAGTCCAGCAAGTTTGGCTTTGGCGGTGAGGCGCAATATATGGATGTCGGCTTTGACGTAGAGGGTATGGTTGTGTAGTTGCTAGGATCATGGAAAAGTGGTGGCTACAACACATGATTGACTTTGATTTGGTGGATCTTCTCGACTACCTGGTCTTGAGCTTCGGGGTGAAAATTCTAGGTCTGACCTGATTTGGTTATGCCCGGCAACAATAATGTTTTTGCGTCATTAACTTGTTGAAAGCATTGTTTGAATATAGTTTGATTTGTTATTCAAGGTCAAAACCCATAATCTCGCCCCCGGTAGTTGGATCTGATGGCGGTGGTGTTTGAGCATCGTTCCTTTCCTGAAGGTGTTGGTGTTGAAGAACCTCATTGTCTTTGTTGTGTCAAAAGATGGTTGGTATGGTTGTTCCTGTAGGTTGTCAATCATTATTTCGATCACTTCGGGGGTTTTTCTTCACTTAGGAATTACTTTGTTCTTTATTGACTTTGCTCTTTGCGGCGTGTTTATTTGTCTGTGCACACGCACATGTGTGCGAGTTGGTGCTTCCAGTGTGCATCTTCGTTATACAGAGCCCAGATGTGTAGTCATTGTGTTTATCCACTTAATGCTTCATTTTGAGTTAATAAAGTCCATTGTTAAAAAAGCTCAATGAAACAAAAATTGATGTCACTATGCAACATTCTAGGCGGACAAGGTTCTCTCCTAGTAGGTAGTTGGTGAGGTGGCGAGCTACTAAAATGTGATGACATTTAATACTAGATTTGATCATATCACATTTTATGGTGAAAACTCCCAAATTTATGTTGGCGTCGATATAAAAATATATAATTACATTAAACGGATACCATCTTAAAGATAGAACTAAATTGTGCAAACTAAGGATGATGATACGAGCATATCTTTTTGATACTTTTGACCATGTTTGCCCACTACCAGAGAACCCTTCGCTGAAGTGAGGCTACACAGACCATTCATACAGTTACGTGCATTAGTTGGGTCAAACCCCGTGATAAGAGAGTACCTTGGTGATGGGGGGGGGGGGGGGGGGGGGCTTTAATTGTATTATTGCCATAAGGAAAAAAATATAGTTGACTGACTACCTTAGTCGCGAGCTGACAGTAAAGATAATATACTATTTACAGTATGTGAATTTGCTTAATGCAATAGTATGTTTTTTTACTTAGTATTAGAGATGCATGCAACGGTCTTTGAGTGAAGTATTAGCTATAGATGAATGCAGACGGATGTTGGTCTACAGAATTATGGATGTACTGCCTACATAGTATCATGACTACGATTTAGTTATAAGAAAAAAAATCCTTTCATTATTTACATGTCTATATGCTTTTTAAATGATGTTTACATTTTTAGAGATGCTACTAGTGAAATTATGAATCCCAGTTTACTTTTCTTTGATAAGAACAACCTTGCTCTTTCATATACATTACCTTTAATTTTGTGCAATTAATTCTTCAAACACTTCAAACAACTCTAGAATTGGTGGTGACACAAGTCAAGTTTGTTAATAATGTGCAGGGAAGATCATTTGCTCGAATGCACTTTTCGTGAATTTGATATGTCTTAATTGAGGAAAAAATTGTTCACATTATGTATCCTTGTGCTTTTGGTCCCAATATCGTATAAGGCGGGCCATAGTGGCAGTAACTTAGCTTGTAACATAACGCACTCGAAGACAAGTTTGCTTATGTGGTAAGTAGTTAATGAGAAGAGAGGTGTTTGTGGTCACATAATATATTACTATAGCATAATGCATCCCAAGGCAAAATGAGTGTGCATCTAAATAAAGGAAGGCGTGCATGATATCATCCATACGGTACTACCCACTATAAAAATAATAACGCGGACTAGTAATATATGGATATTACTAACATAGTTTACTTCCCAATATGACTAGCCCAAGGATTAAGAAAAGCACGTGTATCTATAGTTACCTGTTGGTGTTAAACTACGCTGCACACCCTGACACCCAACAAGGTTGTCAGCCCCTTAAAAAAACAAGGTTGTCAGCCAGTGAGTAGTTGGTAGCCGCATAACTGTTAATTGAGTTGAAATGATCCACTATTTAATTAGGGGTTTAATTTCATCAGACATATTTACTGGTGCACGGTCTAGAGTATCTCCAAGGTTTATATTGCAATATATATGGGAAATATAATAGCATTAAATGGATATGATCTTGAAGATATAACCAGGGTGTACAAATTAAGGGCAATAATATAGTAAGATCTTTCCAATCTTCTTTCAATAAACCAAGAGTAAATATTCTCTAGCTACAAGTCTATATATAAAGATAACACTATGTATACTTCTCGACGTCCAAACATAAACGAGAAGAAGATTTGTGTTAAATCCTATGGAGGGGAAAACTATTCTTCTATGCCTTATGGTGCTTTTTCTGCTAGGAAATTCCACTCATGCTGGTACGAAATCGATCTCCCTATGTTTTCTTTCTCATGTCAACTAGGAGAGAGAATAACCTTGTCGATTGAAACTAAATTTTCCATGGAACTTTGTAAATTTGAACTTATTTTAATGATGTGTATTCATTATCTTGCCATATAGCATGCCAGAATTCCTGGGGACGTCACGCTAAGTCATCTTACTGTGTGGCCGTCAGTGTTACCCAACAGAATTGTAACTGCCTTGTATGTGACTAGAGTTGCACTCTGCTATCACGTCAAACAATGAAAAATGTTGGGATCCAGTAATAAAATCTTCTTGTAACATTCATGTGAGAATCTATATTGATTACAAATTTTGGATGTACTTATGATTTGATTTCATTTTGCCATGTGTAATCCATTATGTTTTGCACAGCCTCGTGATCATAAGTTTAGACATAACAATATAAAACTTGATCGAACCAAGTTTACTCTAGCTGAACTCCTAGCCATGGAGCTCCAAGAAAACGAGGTTTATTTCTATAAATCATGAACATTTCTTAAAAAATCTCAAGTTTTCTTTAAAATCATGAACCGTTCTGGAACGAAAATGAATTTTTTTAAAACTTCTTAACATTTTTAAAATCACTACGAAAATTGAAAATGTGAACTATTTTGAGATTCTTGATTATTTTTTGAAACACAAACATTTTAAAATTCTGAACATTATCATAAAATAAAGAAAATTAGAAAAATGTTATCTTTTTTGCAAAAAACAATGCTCTTTAAAAACATGACAACATTTTGAATATGAGAAAAAGATGATTTTTTTGAAATAGGAACATTTATTGAAGACCGGAACATTTTGCGTAATTCCTTGAACATTTTCTTAAAATGTGAAAACTTTTTGTTCTGCACAAACTTTGGAAACCATATTTTTTAAAAAAAATTGAACATCTGCTGGATATGTGAACGAATTTAGAAATTTCAATCATTTTAAAAAATAAAGAATTTTCTAAAAACCTGAAGAAACTTTAAAAAATGATTTTTGTGAAATCTAAAACAATTATTCAATGTTTGATTTTTATTTGAATTGATAATATTTGAAAAAAAAATAAAAATAGAAAAGGGAAGAAAATAAAAAATAAACCAAAAACTAATAAATATAAAACATATTCTAGGATTTCCAAAGTTGTTCCCATGTGCCTTAAATAGGCCAGCGCAACCTAGGACTCTCTGCATGCTATCGGACGTACATGTATCACTTCAAGAAATACACAACATTCATGGATCCTACCCCTGCGATGTACATCACCTGATGGGCCGGCCAACTCAGGTGATGATACCTTCCTATCATGAGCTTCTAATCGGCGCCTTCAGCGCCGATTTTCTTTTTTTAGCACAATACAATCAAAATCGCTCACATATACTAGCATATACTCACCCTATGAAGGGACGGCCCGCTGGTGCTCGCCTAGAGCGAGACGTCCTACCATCTTGCTGGATAGGAGAAATAGCTCTCGCGGCCTATAAATCTCTCACATGCCAACCCACTTGTGCGGCCTGGGCTCTAACTGGGCCAGGTCCCACTTTCTACCCCTCATAATATTCGCAAGACAAAAAACAATTGCTTAGAAATCATTGGCAGAGAGAACAAAATGCAACATACTCTTTTTGTGGACATGCGGTGCATAAATATCATTTAAGCACATCCATACAACAATAACGTTTTCTCTCTAGTTATAGGCTAAAACAATACACTAATTCGGCGTATTGTGTCATAAAAAGGTTCATGAATTTTAAAAAATGTTCATGGATTTCGACAAAATGTTTGTGAATTTTTTTAAAAAAAATTCTTGAATTCAAAAAATCTTCATGATTTTGAAAAAGGTTTATGACTTGTAAAACTGCAGACAAATTCGAAAAATTTCAAAATTTAAAAAGTTGTTCATGAAAAATTATTCACGAATTTGAAAGAATGTTCTCAGACTCAAAAATTGTTCAATATTTTGATTAAATGTTCACGATTACAAATTATGAGTTCCACGAAAAAATAAATTACTGGATGAGTAAGTTTTGGATACGGTGAACATATTTGAAATTAACGTTCATTTTGTTATATTTGATGAACAATTATTTAATAGTTTGAAGAAAATTATCGATGAACAAGTTTTTTTCTATGAACAAATTTATAATTGTATAAAAAATTAATTAGATGAACAAAATATGTTCATTATTTTAAACAAATGTTTACAATGAACTATGGGAAAAGGAACGAAAAAATAGAAAAAAGAATAAGGGAAATTAATTAATTAATAAACATAAGAAAATCAAATGAAAATGAAAATGCAAAAAAATAAATAGAAAAATAACAAAATGAAACAAAAAACAGTCTATGTAGGTTTTATAAACCTTCCTAAAACCGGAAGAGTGATCTGCACTACTTGAGCTGGCCCAAAACTGCGAGTTTGGTCAACACCTGTCGACCAGCGCGTTTGGCCCAAATTCACACCCTCAAAGCCCCACCCGAGCGCCGCCTGACTTGTGCAGTGCCCACATAACGTGCTCGTGACTTCTAGTTTTAGGAAGGCTCCGTTTCCTTCCTTGTTCTTTAGGGCATGTACAATGGTGTTATCTTAAGAATGCCACGTAGGATAAATAATAAGGTGGAGGAGAAAGAACTCATAAGAAAAGGCTTGTCTTCTCTTATTTAAGATAAGACAAGAGATGATCTCTTAGCATAATTTGTCTCGCCATGTTTTAAGAAATGGCTAGTTATTAAAGATAAGGCTAAGATATAACCCATTATAGACATATTTTTTTGTCATCTCTAAATTACATGCAAGACTTCAGATAAGACTATTTTATCAACCATTGTACATGCCCTTATTATTTCTTATTTTTTCCCTTTATATGTTTTTCTTTTTATTACTTTATTTATTTTATATTCTTGGTTATTTTGAAAATTACTTACATTTTTATAGTTCAAGATAATTTTCAAATTTGTGAAAATATTCTAGATTTCAAAAAAAATCTAAACTTGTGAATTGTTTTACAAATCCATGAATAGTTTCTGAAATCCAAGAATTGTTTTTTAAATTCAATTCAATTTTAAATTTATGAGTACTTTTTATTTCATGAACATTTTTCAATTTGACAAACAAATTTCAAATTCACAAACATATTTAAATTACTTAAAACAATTCCTGAATATTTTTAAAAGTTTATGAACACTTTTTTGAGGATTGAAAAACACTTTTAATTCCTAGACATTTTTAAATTTTAGATAACTTTTTAAATAGAAACCGGCTGAAGTAAATAACATGACCAAAAACCGATAAAACATCCAATGCACAGTACGCTGACAAGTCATGGGAGGGTATACCGGGCTAGCCTACTATCGTTGGCGCTGGTGAGGGGTTAGTGTTCCCTCGCCTCCCACCACAAAGCATGTGGACTAGGAGCAATCTATCTGGCGCCATCCTACAATCCACCTGTGCGGCCCGGGTTCTAACTCGGCAGGCCCCCCTCTTTACCTCTCGTCATGCGTGCATGACAAACTAAATGCAAAGAAATAATTTTTCGAGAAGATAAAATGCAAAATACTTTCTTGCAGATTCATATGCATACAACAATGCTCTAGTTCTAAGTTAAAAGTTGAAACACAAACACTTGCTCGGCATATAGGTATGAACCCTAGCAGCTGCACTGGGCAAAGAGTTTACCGAGTTTTCTAGGCACTTGGCAAAGAAGACAATTCCAGTAGTGTGAAAGATGAAGAATGTACGCTGCAATTCCAAACAACACTGCTGACTCCCCCCATTTACTTCATTTTATTAAACCAACATGACAAATACAAGGTGAAACTTCAGAAAATTCTTGCAAACTGATTGCGATATCTTAATTTACTGGCCTGGAATAAACATCGAGTATGAAATTAAGCTGCTACTCCCTCCGTTTCTAAATATAACCCCTTTTTTATGAATTTCAATACAGACTATATACATCCTATTTTAGAATGCGGATTCACTTATTTTTCTCTGCATGTAGTCTATATTTGAATCTCTAGCTCCTGCTACCTCCAGCGCCATTTGGAAGCACGAACTTACAAACAAATGGTTCAGTTAATTGTAACAGAAAGAAGAACGGAAACATAGTTCACAGTTCATACACATGCTACTAGTCCATTCTCTGCTAATTTAATCATGGGCACTCGATATGAAACCTTCTCATGCGGGAGACAGTTGATATTTAACCAACGCCAAATTCACATTGCAGTGCCAAAGAAACTAAACGGGAGAAAAGAGCTACTCAACACTTGGCGGACCAAGCCCTTGATCCACGTGACTGAAAAGAAGGGAAAAGGGCTACTCAACACTTGGCGAAATCAAAAGGATTAAGGAACAGTTTGGATCATGGCATGAGTTGCTTGCCTGGTAAAAAGTAGTGCCTGAAAGTAGCCTGAGTGAGTAGGTATTTTCTGCCTGATCAGGCACGCCTAGAGGTGGAGCGTTTGGTTGGAGGCCTCCAGCCTTGGTACGAGAAGAACAAGTGACAGATGAAAAAGGTGTACTAGTATAGAATAAGAAACGCCAGATCGCTAACTAATTGATGGGATTAGCAATCCCAGGCAGCTGCTGCTCCCGCCAGGCGTGGGGAAAGGGACGCCTGGCCAGGCTAATGAAGCAGCTAGGGTGCCAAGCCAGGCTAACTACGTTGGTCGTGCATCCAGGCCAGGCTACTTTACACATTCTCAGGACATCAACCAAACACACCCTAGGCACATGTCAGGGAGGCTTTCGGCCATGCACAAAATAGCGAGGACAGGAACCAAACAGCCTCTAAGAACATGCAGGCTTCCCATCTTCCTTTGCCTGAAATTGATAAAGCGGTGCATACAAAAATTGTATCTTCCTATTCGTATGTTTTGTTGATTTCAATGTCGGGATGGTATTTTTTTAGAAGAATGCCGAGATGGTTGGGATGGTCTTCGGCTGCGGCCCTTAGAGCCGCAACTGCTTCGTCCACCACGTCATTGCTGGCTTCCATACACAAAAGGTTCACATACACAGCCTCGAGGGAAGGGAGATGCCCCATGCTTAAATTATAGTCGGCACGGCCGATCCAAATAGCTGGGAAGTCGAAGCAAAGTTCCTTAAGCCTTGGCCCGGCTCCTTGCGGAAATATAGATGGCGTAGACACAATTCCTAGAAAGTAGCACTCAGTCGCACATGGAAATGCATCAGTGGTGACAACAGACATTTCCACCACATGATTCTCTTCTGAGAAGTTGCCCTCAACACGTAGATCGAGATAACGAAGGGCACACAACATCCCAAGAAATTGAGTGTCCTCCGATCGCACTTCACTCACTGTTATTGCTAGATAGGACATGAACGGAAGCAATTAATGAAGGATTAATCCATGCGGACAATGCCTACAATGATCAACCAATAATTCGTAATCTGCGGATTTGTGGAGAGGGAACCCAGCCTACGCGCATGAGATCAACGCATCCACCTTTGACATAATTCTGTAGAACTTCCAACTTGTGCAGATTAATTAGGGATTTGGCCAAAGTTCTACAGGTGCTCCCATCCAAATCACCCCACAAAAACCGGAGCACCCTCAGCTTGGTCAGGTGGCCCAACTCTTTCACAAGATGGTGATTGAAACCACACGAAGAAAACTTGCCCACCTCTAGACCAAGTAGCACTTCTAGGGAAGTCAAGTTACCTATCCCAGATGGGAGCTTCACACCCCGGCCAATATGTAGGTACATCAAACGTCTTAGCCGAATAACACTTGGCGGCATTTCTTTTATACTCATTCCACTAATATCCAAGACTTGCAAAAACTGTAGCTTTCCAATTTCCATTGGAAAGTCCTTAACCCCGTCACCGTTCAGTCGTAGGTACCTCAAATTCAAAAAAGTCCTGGTATCCAGAATAGGACAATCTCCTAAATCCAACACACGCACAACTTGAAAACTTGAAATTTTCTGCAGCTGATCAACAATATCATTCGTGAAAACAGTAATAGATCTTACTTGTGTCATACTGATGGTAGCCACATCTACCTTGCTATTTTGGATTGACAATCTGCGGACCTTGCTTTGCGAGTTAGGTACTTTTCTCTCGGTGCCATCCAATATAGTGACAAAGTTCTCTTCGCTTGCTAATGAACATATAAGATCTAGCACCATGTCATGTACACGACAAGCTTTTGCCTTTTCTTCATTATCAAGGCCTATTGGCTGGATCATACTTCTATTTACTAGCTCATTGAAGTAGTAGTCACCGAGCTCATATAAGCTAGTTTCTTCTTCTTCACTATACACAAATCCTTCGGATATCCATTTCAATATTAGCTTTCCTCTAATAATCTCGTGATCTTCTGGAAAGATGCTTAGATATAATAAACATGGCTTAAGATAAGAAGGTAGATCATAATAACTGAACAATAGTATCTTTTTCATCTCAATTACACTACGATCCTCTGTGAGTCCACGACCAATGGAGTTGAGCACGGTGTCCCATTGGTCCTTTGGTTTCATCCGATGATTATTAGCTAGAAGACTTGCTATGGTAATAACGGCTAATGGTATTCCACCACATTTCTTCAAGATGTGTTTAGATACTTCCATCAACTCATGAGGACATCCTTTATCGGAAGAAAATACTCTTTCATAGAAGAGCCTTCTTGAGACATCATCAGAAAGAGGTTTCATCCTATAAATATCACCAGCAGAAGAGCAACATGCTTCAGAGACACTGAAGATACGGGTTGTCATGATTACTCGACTTCCAAGACTATTCTTGGAGAAAGCGCACTTGATTAATTGCCACACATTTTCATTCCATATGTCATCAATTACAATGAGGTACCTGTACGAATATATTATGTGAGTTAGTTCACAACCCAATAAAGGAAGATATATGTAAGGTTTTTTTATATGTAGAGACTATGGATTATATATTTATATGTAGAGTAAAATGGACCATAGTAAACTCAACGAATTATATGAACACTGTAAATCTTCAACTCATCAACAATACCCTTTTAGAATGTAATTGCACCAATACTTCATGGCCATTATTTTACTAAACAAAATGGCTATCGATCTATAGCATGAAAACATAAGCATACCTTTTGTCATTAAGAAATTCAATGAGTTCGTCGATGAGATGCTTTTCTTCTCGTGACGTATTATGTATGTTTGAATACATTTTCTTGTCGAGCTCAAAAAGGATATTCTTCAAGATTTTTTTCATGTTGGGATTCCGAGAAACCGAAACAAAAGCACTACAATCAAATTGCACTTTGATCTTGTCATACACTGTTTTAGCAAGGGTTGTCTTTCCTAACCCACCAAATCCAACAACAGAGACTGTCTTCAACGGATGCTTCGACCAATTGAAGTAACTTGTTGATCAACTCGTCTCATGGTTCTTCGATGACGACAAGCTCTCTCACATCTGTGCACAGAGCTATGGTGCGAGGATCAATGCTAGCACCAATGCGGGTGTTCAGTGTCTCGAGCTCGTACCTTTGGCACAACTCAGCCAGCTGCTTAGCCTAAGTAACTGCTTCTTCTAGAGCATCGGAGATTCGATGAAGATCTTTGCCCTTCTTGAATAACTTGCCTGTCTTCTTAAGCAACTTCTTCACTCTGTTCTTTGGGTTGGCAGATAAATCATCCACACACACAATGAAGACATCCACGATGTCTTCCATTTGGTAGGCCAGGTCCCTTACCATTCCTGCCCAGATCTTGACCCCCTCATCGAGCTCCTCGGGCGGCACTTTCGCCACCTTGCCAAGGGCAGCCTGCATCAGCAACATCTCCTTGCTAAGAGACTCGACGCCTTTCCTCACACGCTTCTCAAGGGCGAACTTGCCTGCGAGCAGGTCCCCCAGCTCCAAGAGGAGACACTACCAGAATCGCCCCCTATGCCGACGGCCAGGGCCGTCGGCATAGGCCTGAGTCCCGTCGGGATATGCCTATGCCGACGGCCCCCGTCGGCATAGGGCCGTCGGCAACATATGCGTCGGCACAGCCAGGGAGGCCGTCGGCATAGAAAAGCCGTCGGCATATATGATACGCCAACGGGGGCCGTACATCTAAGCCGGCGGCCCTGGTCGTCGGCAACTATCACGCCTAACGGCGGCCGCCGTCAAGTCTGCCCAACGAACAGTCGCCACGTGGCACCACTATGCCGACGGCCTAGCCGTCGGCTTAGTCAAAAACTATGCCGACGGCTCGACCGTCGGCATAGGTGTGCCACGTGGCGACCAGCCGCTGCTCTAGGACCAGGGCTATGCCGACGTCCTGGCCGTCGGCATAATGTGAAACTAAGCCGACGGCCAGGCCGTCGGCATAGTCCTTCATACAGAGCTCTCAGTAGCTGACACGTGGGCGCCTATGCCGACGGCCTAGCCGTCGGCTTAGTGTGCCGACGGCTAGGCCGTCGGCATAGGCGCCCACGTGTCAGCTACTGGGAGCTCACACTAGTTTGCTTTTGCTTTTTTTTTCTTTTTTCTGTTTGTTTTCAGATCAATTCAATTCAAATAGCAGCACATATCAGCAGATATATATGATGAGATAGACATATAAAACACAACGGGATATCATCCGGCACCATCACAACAATATATGCATAAGCATCATCACACACAAGTCTCTAAATGAACATCATCACAACCAACATAAGCATATAGAGAAGCACACAAGTCATCTAAATGATCATCACCACACACAAGTCATCTCAAGCATCATCACCACACAAGGATCATCGAGCACCGCGGAGGTCGTCACCGCCAAGACGGCCAAAGCCCAGGTCGTCACTGCTAGCGGCAGCGCTACCGCCAAGACCGCCTCCGCCTCCGTGGATCGGAGTGGTCGGGCTCCGTGTCTCCGGAGTGCTGCGAAGGCCGCCGCCAACGGTAGATCCACATGTTCCCTGGATGTTGAAAAGACATATGCACGGGATATATGACTGTGTTGAAAGGCATGACATGCTTTGGGTGAATAGATTGGGGATGAACTAACTGGCGAGGGGCCAGCATTCTGTGCCACAAACTCCTCAAAGCTCATCAGCATTGGTTGTGCTGGAGGGCATTGTGCTGGAGGGAACTGAGGACACCTGCCGGCCGCCATATCCTGAAAAGCCTGGTGCATCTGGCTATCCCTCTGCACTTGGTGTTCATAAAGCCTCTGATGCCACGCCATGGTCTCCTGGCGTGTGTACTCCATGTAGGCCTACGGTATGACATGATGGAACTCATAAAACTACTAAATGCGGAAAATGAAGTGAGCAATGAAGATAAGAGGGAAAATACTTACAGATTGTTGCTCCTGAAAGAGGGACAGTGTACTGGTCACTGGCTGGCTCGTGCGCTGGCTCAGGCTCGGGTCGATCCGACGAAGCTGTGTGTAGGAGATACTAGGAGTGATCACAACATCGAGAACTGCCTCCCGACTGTGCTCCTTGGGCCCCATGCTCACCACCGCCCTGTCGTCCAAAGGCGCCGCAATGGGGTCAGGTGTGTCAGGATGCAACTTCAGATACGCTTCGGAGTAGGCCTGCTTCCTCCCCGCGGTCTTCTTGCCGTAGTACTGGGGCTCGCCAGGCTTGGAGTCCTTCCGCATATGGGCGATCTCCCACGCCTGCATGTCTGAGAGCGGCCGCTTCAGTTTCTCCTCCTGCACCACCAAACAGAGATTAGTCATACATAAGAAAGTGATGGTAAATAGAAGAAGAAGAATGTTTAATGGGGTTAGTCATACATTAACTGCCTTGTGGAGATAGTGGTTTCGGTTTCCCTGAGCATGTACTCCCTCCATCCCTCGGTTAGCCTTATTTTTGGTTCTCACAGCCTCCCAGGCTCCAGCCTCATCACACCGAAGATCCACCAATGCCGCCCAGGACTCGTCTTTTCCATAACACCAATTTGGACACACCTACATAATAAAAGCATAATGGCATGTAGGTGTGTCCAAATTGGTGTTTATAGAAGCATAAAGCATAAAGCATAATGTACCACAAGGTAATGAAAGCATAATGAAAAATCTTTTATACTTACCGCCAAGAACTCGGGCCTCTCCAAGGTAATGGCCATCCTCCGCGCTTCTTCCTTGGTCATCTTCACACCAAGATAGTCGTGGTAGTATGTGGAGATGGCCACATAGCGCACCTCATACTGCATCTGGCGGGCCTTCTTCTTGCATTGGCGCAGCACGATCTGGTCTGCTCTAGCCCTGTGCTCCGGAAGAACTTGGTAGAATGTCTACAATCATGCATGAAACAAGAATGGAAAAAGCCATGAGTTAAATCATTCATGAAACTAGAATGGACTTGTGCTTTTGAAGAGAACTCACCCAGAAAGTAGTGATCACGGCCTTGGAATGGGTCTCATGGTCCGCGTGGCGGGCCGCTTCCCAGTGGTCCCAGCTCGTGGCCAAAACCCGACGGTCTGGCTGCCTGACTGGATCAGGACAGTACAACCCCGGCCAATATAACTTCAGCAAGACGGTGATGAGGCCGTTGGGAATACGGACCCCTTTAGAATATATCCAGTTGCTGCAAAAGAATGAACTATTAGCATGTGACAAGCAAAATAAATAACAACCGGAATAAGCATGTGACAAGCAAAATAATGAACCACTTACTCTTTTCCCGTGGGCTCAATGAGCCACTTCTGCTCCTCAGTAGCAGGAACCTGCTTTGGTAGCTTTGCGTTGCCACGCAGCCACCCCTTCTTGTCAACCCCCTTCCCGTCACCACCATCATCCCCGCCACCACCCTCCTCCTCGCCTGCCTCCCCCTCCCCAACCTCCTCCCCAACCTCCTCCTCCTCCTCCTCGCCTGCCTCCTCCTCCACCTCCTCCACCACCACCTCCTCCTCCTCCTCCTCCCTAGAGTGTACCTCACTAGAGGAGGGTACCTCACTAGAGGAGGGCCTCGAAGACAACACCCCTAAGTCGGTGAGGGTGCGCTCTTTCTGGCCGCGACCCCCTGTAGTGGCTCTCCCCCCAGCACCTCGTCCTCTAGAGGCTCTCCCCCCGCCCCCTCCTCCTCTAGGGGCACCTCTCCCTCGACCTCCCTGTGAGGAGTCATCGTCAAGTAGCCGAGGGGGAGGATTACGTGCTCGACCACTCCGACTAGGCAGGCCGACGACCTTGCGTAGGAAACCCACGCCGTCGGCCTTCCCCTTGCCCATGTTCCACGAACCTGCATTGAAAAGAGAAAAATAAATTAGTAAATTAATGAAATGAAGGAAAAGGCATGATGATAAACACATTAATAAAAATGCATAAAAGGGCATATTCCTAAACTATAGAAAAAAATACTTGAAACGTACATCTGCTAGAACCCATATGAATCATCACTGTTGTAACCTCTTTCTCGGTCCGTCTCATCATCACTATCAATCATATCATCTTCGTTATCCGACGGAGGTGGAGGCTCTTCCTCGTCATCAGCGTCTTCGTTTAACTTTTCTAGCATAAGTATGTCATTTTCATTGACAATGGTCTCACCATCATTCCGTGCATCGTCGACGTTTGGGTCCACATCATCATCACCCAATGGTCTAGCGTCATCGTTTCTAACCACATCATCATCATCATCCAATGGTCTAGCGTCATCGTTTCTAACCACATCATCATCATCATCATCATCATCAGGTTGCTCTTGATAGAACACTCCCTCGTATGTCATGGGGTTAATGTTGTAGTAATCGTCTTCATTCGGGTCTGGTAGCTTACCATGTGGCGACACCTTGAACACAACTTCCCAACCCTTTAGATACACTTTCTGGCATGGGTAAGGCAGATAATATACTTGTGTAGCTTGGGTAGCCGCAATGAAGAGATCGGCTCCGGCATAGACGGTTGATGGTTTAACTTCAACCAAACCAATGGAAGGCGTATGTTTTACCCCCTCCCGCGGATCGAACCATCGGCATTTGAACACAGGCAGACTTAGGGTCTCACGCCCCTAGCGGAATTTAACCTCGTATATATTTTGTACCCTTCCATAGTAGTCTATCACAAATTCTCTGTTGATCGGCTCTAGCTTTTACGTTATCCTTCGTCTTATCAGGAATGTTGAGGATCGTGTGGAAAAGGGACGCTGCCACATTCTTTTCGGTGTGCATCACATCAATATTATAAGGAAGTTTGAGGTCCTTGAAATAGGGAAGCTGCGGGGGTAATGTGCGTCCAGTTGTGCGTCTCACCATATCCCTCGAAGCCTTTGGCTTTGGCTTTGCCTTTGCCTTTGACTTTAGGCTTGAGAGCTTTTAGCTGAGCAAGAACATCTGCCCCCGAAAATGTTGGAATCTCAGTTACTTCATGAACAACCCGGCCTTTCGTGAAGTTCTTCTTGTCTTCCCTGTCTGGATGGTCTGGAGGGAGGAACTGTCGATGCAGGTCAAAGGCTACATACTTGCCACCCTTACTCAGTCAAATCATTCGCAGAGCCTGCATGCACACTGGGCATGGCATCTTACCACTTGTACACCATCCGCAGAATAGAGCATAGCCGGGAAAGTCATGCATGCAATAGTGCAACCAAACTTTCATCAAGAAATTTCTCTGCAGATCCCGGTCGTATGTCAACCTCGGAAAGTACCAAGAATGGTGCAAAGCATCCACAAGCGGCTGCATAAACACACCCAATTGCTTCCCCGGGTAGTCAGGCCCCGGAATGATGAGCGACAAGAACAGGGTCTTCCATTGCATTAGGGCACCGGGAGGAAGATTGAGCGGAATTACAAACACAGGCCAGCAGCTGTATGGATTGGACGACATACCATATGGATTCAACCCACCACCTGATATGGCTATTCTGACATTCCCAGCCTCGGCTGCTTCCTCGGGGTATTCTTCATCGAATGACTTCCATGCTTCCCCTCCCGATGGATGTATGATTTTTTTTTGGATTGTACCTTATACCTTCCTTGTGCCACTTCATCATTTTGGCAGACTCCTTCGTGATGAAAAGGCGCTGCAGTCTTTTTATAAAATCAAGATACCGAAGAACCTTAACGGGGATGGTTAGCTGCTTTTTCTCACCATCCTCACCGACCACCTCAATGTACCAAGACGAACCGCACTTCCTACAGTACTTGTCATCCGCATACTCGTGCCTAAACAAAAGGCAATTCTTCGGGCAAACATCTATTTTCTCATAATCCATAGAGAGTGCCTTCATGATTTTCTTTGTATCGTACATGCTTTTCGGCAGTTCATGACCCTCAGGGAGGCTGCTAGCCCATACTCCCAGGAATGCTTCGAAGCATTTCTGGCTACAGCCGTACTCAGCCTTGACTGCAATCAGTTGCGAGATGGCATCCAACTGAGATATTTTCGCACCCACATAAAGAGGTTTCTTCGACGAGGCCAAGACCTCCAAGAAGGCCTTTGCGGTTGCCTCCGGCTCCTCCGGTTCATTCTCTGAAGGTGTCGCATTTTCCGTTTCTGCAACAATGACATCATCTAGCATGTCCCTGACCCCGTCGTCCTCATATCCATCGATGAGTTGTCGCATCACCTCCTCTCTACCACGGTCCTGCTCGGCTATGTTTATCGGCGGCATGTCAAAGTTTGGCATATATCCGTGTGTGCGAAGGTGCTCACTCATGTCCGTCTGATTTCTACGGTGACGTCTGGCACATCTCGCACAGGGGCATGGTGGGATAATTCTCATTGGACGACGGAATATCTCCTTTAAATACACATCGGTTTTCGCGATCCACTCTGATGTTACTCGATTCCGACGGATAAAACCACTGTACATCCACTGATTATCTGCCATCCTCTGCTTTTTTGCAAGCCACACAACATAATTAAGGATTCACTTAAATTAATCACATCAAATTTTTAGTTTCTACCGCGTTGAATCCACCTACATCTCTAATAGGTAAAGATGGGTCCTAATCCCACCCAAGGATGTGTAGATTGAGTACGTTCTCCATTCTACCCCGTTCCGAGACAAAATTTCGGCAGCACCTCCCCGTTGTTCTCCAAATACACGTCTCGGCAAAATGCCGAGAGAATGTGCATCCAGAGAACAACAGGGAGGCGCCGCCGAAATCTTGTCTTGGAACGGGGTAGAGCATGAACAATGTACCCAATCTACACATCCTCGGGCTGTCCGTGGAAAGCGCTGGACAATCCGAAAGAGCTGCGGTGATAAATATGCAATTGAATGCATATTTATCGATGCAACCCTTTCGGACGGGAGACCTAGGTTACGCGATTTGATGTGAAAATTTAATCTAGTTAAAAGAGGCTAGGAGGTGAAGGTGGATTCGTAGCTCACCCTCCGCTGTAGAGGAAGTAGTCGAGCAGCGGCAGGATCACGGACCAAACCCAGACGACGAAGGCTCCAGGGAGATGAAATACCACAAAGCCTGTAAATTTTACCGAGTCAAAAAATTTGACGGCACCACATCACATAAAGCATTGACACTTCAAACTATGAAAAAAATCATATTGCTAATGACATCTAGTCAAGGTTTTAGATCATCATGATACTTCAAATCCTAATTTTCATCAAGTGTCAAATTTTGTTCTTCAATTTATTTTAGCAAGATCATCATGATAAAATAACTACTCATCAGATACCAATTTTGTCAACATCACAAAATGAAACTATAGCTATTTGACAACATCTCAAATATACCAATTTTGTTCTTCAAATTTGACAACATGCATCTATCACATACATTTGACAACATTTTTTTAGCAAGATCATCATGATAAAATAACTAACAAATATACATCAATCCATCCATTCATCCATACAACATGCATCTATCACATAACAAGCAGTAAAAATGCAAAAAAATGAAGAAAAAAAAGCTCACCGGGCCAGCCGGGACGACGAGGCAGGGCGGCTGGGGCAGCGGGCGAGCAGGGGGCGGCGGTGGAGGGCCGAGCCAGGGGCGGCCGGGGCAGCGGGCGAGCAGGGGCGGCGGTGGAGGGCCGAGGTAGGGGCGGCCGGGGCAGCGGGCGAGCAGGGGCGGCGGTGGAGGGCCGAGGCAGGGGCGGCCGGGGACGGGAGGGCCGGGCGCGCGGGCCGGCAGGAGCTGCGGCCGGCTTGCGTTCGGGGGGAGGCTGGTGCGGCGTTGGGGTCGGGGGAGGCCGGGGCGACGGGGGAGGCAGGGGTGGAGACGACGAGGACGGCGGGGAGGGGGGACGGGCGAGGGAAGGGGAGAGTGGCGCGGGTGGAGCGGCGGCGGGCGGGCGGCGGGGAGCAGCGGCGGGCGGCGGCGGCAGCGCGGGTTGGGCTCGGGGGCGCGTGGGATCTGGCCGGGGACGAACGAGTGGAGGGGGTTGACTGGATATGGATAAGGCAACTATGCCGACGGCTAAGCCGTCGGCATATGTAGTGATGCCACGTGGCACCTATGCCGACGGCTTAGCCGTAGGCATAGTTTTTTTATTTTATATAATTTTTTAATGTTTTCTTATAGTTATATATTTATTCTTTTTTATTTTATATAGATTTTTAAATTTTTTATAGTTATAATTTTCCTTTTTTATGTATTACTATTTCATATAAATTTTTTATTTTTTTAAACCGCTCAGCCCTCTCCTCTCCCGGAACTTATGATTTTATCGCGCTCCGAGTATTTAGTAATATTGACGCCGCATCGTTACCGCAGAACGTCTACTACCGTGTCATCGCCGTCCGTGAGGGGGGGCCACGCCCCGGAGACGCGTCCCGCCTCTTCGGACATGCCACCACACCACCCCGCATGTATGAGGGCCCGGTGCGACGCTCCGGTGGCATTGCTACCCCCAGTGCCCCCGTCCCGCCTAACCCTGTAGCGTTTGACCACGGGATCAAGCCCTTTGACTTTGCACGGACGGGCTTTGACCAGTGGACCTCCCCACCCGGTTGTGTTAGGTCAGCCCATAGGAACACTTTGGAGCAACATCCGGGCCAGACCCACAGCAAGATCCCCTCCGTGTAGACCCCACGCGTCCGTTTCCCCCCTCCAGGTGCCGGCGGCGGCGCCGTCTGTGAGGGGGGCACACCCCGGACACGCGTGCCGGGCGTTTGCAACCGCCACAACACTTCCAGACTTGTGAGAGGCCGCCTACGCAAGATTTGGCGGCATGCTAGCCCCCGGAGGCCGCCGGCCACAGCCGTAGATCGGGACCCGTGCAATGTTTCGGTGGCATAGCTATACCCCGAAGGCCACCCCGAATCCCAGTTGACCAGTAGATCTAGCCCTTTGACTTTCGTCGGACGGGCTTTGACCGGTGGACTCTTCCACCTGGTTGCGATAGGTCAGCCCATAGCAACATCCCCGAACACGGTCTGGACCCAACCCAACACTAGATTCCCTCTGGTTCCACCGCACCCGCACCATCCCCCCCTCTAACTGACGGCTATTCTGCCTTCCGTGGAGGGGGGCCACACCATGGAGCCCCAAGACGGGCGTCTACGCATGCCAGAACACTTTCACACATGCATCGGGACCCGTGCTATGTTTCGGTGGCATAGCAACACCCCGAAGGCCACCCCGAATCCCAGTTGACCAGTAGATCTAGCCCTTTGACTTTCGCTGGACGGGCTTTGACCGGTGGACTCTTCCACCTGGTTGCGATAGGTCAGCCCATAGCAACATCCCCGAACACGGTCTGGACCCAACCCAACACTAGATTCCCTCCGGTTCCACCGCACCCGCACCATCCCCCCTCTAAGTGACGGCTGCTCTGCCTTCCGTGGAGGGGGGCCACACCACGGAGCCCCAAGACGGGCGTCTACACATGCCAGAACACTTTCACACATGCATCGGGACCCGCGCGATGTTTCGGTGACATAGCTATACCCCGAAGGCCACCCCGAATCCCAGTTGACCAGTAGATCTAGCCCTTTGACTTTCGTCGGACGGGCTTTGACCGGTGGACTCTTCCACCTGGTTGCGATAGGTCAGCCCATAGCAACATCCCCGAACACGGTCTGGACCCAACCCAACACTAGATTCCCTCCGGTTCCACCGCACCCGCACCATCCCCCCTCTAACTGACGGCTGTTCTGCCTTCCGTGGAGGGGGGCCACACCACGGAGCCCCAAGACGGGTGTCTACGCGTGCCAGAACACTTTCACACATGCATCGCGACCCATGCGATGTTTCGGTGGCATAGCTACACCCCTCGAAGGCCATCCCGAATCCTAGTTGACCAGTAGATCTAGCCCTTTGACTTTCGCCGGACGGGCTTTGACCGGTGGACTCTTCCACCTGGTTGCGATAGGTGAGCCCATAGCAACATCCCCGAACACGGTTTGGACCCAACCCAACACTAGATTCCCTCCGGTTCCACCGCACCCGCACCATCCCCCCTCCAAGTGACGGCGGCTCTGCCTTCCGTGGAGGGGGACACACCATGGAGCCCCAAGACAGGCGTCTACGCATGCCAGAACACTTACACACATGCATCAGGACCCGTGTGATGTTTCGGTGGCATAGCTACACCCCGAAGGCCAGCCCGAATCCTAGTCGACGAGTAGATCTAGCCCTTTGACTTTCGCCGGGCGGGCTTTGACCGGTAGACTCTTCCACCTGGTTGCGATAGGTCAGCCCATAGCAACATCCCCGAACACGGTTTGGACCCAACCCAACACTAGATTCCCTCCGGTTCCACCGCACCCGCACCTTCCCCCCTCCAAGTGACGGCTGCTCTGCCTTCCGTGGAGGGGGCCACACCATGGAGCCCCAAGACGGGCATCTACGCATGCCAGAACACTTTCACACATGCATCGGGACCCATGCGATGTTTCGGTAGCATAGCTACACCCCGAAGGCCACCCTGAATCCCCCCTCTAACCAGATTCCCTCCATGTCGACCGTTTCCCCCCTCCGTGACACGGCGGCAGTGACGTCCGTGAGGGGGGCAATCGATATACCATCGGGGAATGTTTTTTGTTTAGATAAGGCACATTTATGTTGTGAAAAAACACAAAATAATAAATATATAAACTAAAAATAAAAAAAATAAAGGTATGCCGACGGCAAGGCCGTCGGCATAGCTGCGCACACGGAGCTACGATCCCACGGATCGATGACATGGCATTGCACGTGGATTGATGACATGGCAGATAGCATGGGCTAGGACTATGCCGACGGCTATGCCGTCGGCATATCTCTGCCACACCACAGGCCCTCACTCCCTCGGATCGATGACGTGTCGACGGCGCGGATCGGTGATGTTAGCAATTCTATGCCGACGGCCGCCGTTATCCCCTGTCGGCGTAGTTTTGACGCCGTCAAACGGTCGCCGCTAATCGGGTAGGTGGGCCCTTTCTATGCGGACGGCCTCTTCTATGCCGACGGTGCCCGTAGGCATACCGCGAGCTGTCCCAACGGCCGTAATATGCCGACGGCCCCCGTCCGCATAGATACACATATGCCGACGGCTATTCTACGCCTACGGCCTGCCCTTGGCCGTCGGCATATGTCCATTTATGCCGACGGGTGCCGTCGGCATAGATGAGGCTGTCGGCAACTAGATAATTTCTGGTAGTGAGAGGGCGGATGGCTAGCATGGCGACCTCCATGGTTGGACCTCTCGCAGTATGTTTATTCCATTGGTTTGTTGTTCTAGAGGAGACGTTCTTCAGAGTTGAGATAAGGCCTTCTCATCTGCAGCGCTGTGCGGTTGAGAATTCAGCCAGTGGAACATGTGGTCCTTTGCAGCCCAATGTTATCTCCCCAGCCTGGCAGCTGCACTATTCTCCCTATAAACGAGAGACAGTGACATGGAGAAAGAGCAGGACGGGGACATGCTGACCGAACCGAGCCAGAGCTGGCTGGTCCATGCGTGCGCCGTGTGTAGCCCGTCAACGAATTGCTATCAGAACAAGAAGAAAATGAGGCCAAGAAAGCATGTACTAACAAGTGTTTGTAGAGCTCTGCTGTTAGCTAGTCTTTTTTTATTTTCTGTTCCTTAGATATTTGGTGGTCTTTTGTTTGTCGAGAATGATTGTGGCATGCCTGTTTTCATCACTATTTGTATCTTCTATCTATCTATCTATCTATCTATCTATCTTCTATCTATTATATACTTAAAACAAGAGACAAATAAGCTACCACGTTTATCCACATATGCTAATATTTTTTGCACCGTTTGATCTTAGTAATAATGGCTGGGATTAAAAGTATTTACGTAACATGCTAACATGTATTTACCAACTTATTTGGACTAGCATGTTGTCACGTCTGTGCATATGCATGTATGGTACATGTAAAAAAACACAATCTGAAACACGTACCGGAAAGAGAATCACCGGTTGAGAAAAGGAATCAAACACACGGACTGTGCTTTTCTTCTTTATAAAAAACTGTAGACTCTGCCTTTAAAGGGAAAAGGACGACGTAAAAAAAAAACTCCAAAAGCCTCTGAACGTAAGGAGATTGAGGCTGAAACGACATATGGTCATCCAGCTGTTGTGCATTGCCAGGACCGGTCAACTACTTGGATTTTTTTTTAAAACATTAATTTTTATTGGGGAAAAAATGCATTAATTAGTCCACGTACTAATTGGAGATAGTATGCGAGAGCAAATGTAATAGGATTTTGGGCCGGACTGAGTTGTAATCCACATACAAGAACAGCGCATGCACATCCAATAAAAAGGAGTTATTTACCCAAAACCACCACATTATGGGCTAGGGTAACAGATCGGTACCACATTAGTGGCAGGGCACACAAAACCACCAACAATGGGTCTAATTTGTAACGCGAAGCACTGACGCTGCGTTTTAGCCCAGAAAACAGCGAATCCGACAGGTGGGTCCCGCCTGTCGGGCTGACGTGGTGCGTGTTGACGGACGCCGTTAGACGGCGAGAGACGGCCGTTTCGGCGCGTCCGTCTACTAGGTCAAGCCGTCCGTTCCCTTCCCCCGCTCGATTCAATCCACTCGATTCGGTCCTTCCCCGCTCCGCTCCGATGGCGACCAGCTCCGGCGGCGACGGCGCACAAGGAGTCGACGGGAACGGCGACGCCGCACTCAGCGGCGAGGGCGGTGGTACTACTTTAGGGCAGAAGCTGTTGCGCTCGCAATGCGGGGTCATCGGCCCCCACACCGATGGCGGCTACGACCTAGATCCAGAGTCTGCCGCGGCGGCGGGCCTGTCGCCGGAGCATGGTACAGAGGAAGCAGCTTCGCAGATTGGTCCCGCGGATGTGCTCCCGTTCGCCCCATCTTCAACTAGGTAATCTGAATCTTTCAAAATCTGTTCTTTCAATCTTTCCTCCTTACTGCAGGATCTGTTTTATACATTGATTTGTTAGTCATTTAGAAGTGATTGTATTCCTAAATATTTGTCGAATATCACATCTTTAGTTAGGGTTCAGTTATCTGAGTAGTACTGTATGGTTCTGAATTTTTGGAGAAAATCACACTGTAGTGTTCATTTATGGTATTGCTACACTACATTGTAATGCTTTACACTGCATTGTAACCAGTCTGAGCTATATTAGGCTTGAAGATATTGTCTTGTTAAAATATGTCTATTTTAGGCCTGAATTGCTTACACTGCATTGTCATGTTACTGTAATTTAAAATTTTGCTTACACTGATAGTAATGTTAG
Source organism: Triticum aestivum (assembly GCF_018294505.1). Classification (NCBI taxonomy): domain Eukaryota; kingdom Viridiplantae; phylum Streptophyta; class Magnoliopsida; order Poales; family Poaceae; genus Triticum; species Triticum aestivum. Next base: position 751,203,637 of record NC_057800.1, read on the forward strand.
TACTGATTTGCCATGTTAGTATAATTTAAAATAGTTCATTATAATTGTCAGATATAATGGTCAGTTATGTTAATACAATTGACTTGTTAATATTCATTTGTATGTCTATTTTAGGCCTGAAGATTTATGGTCAATCTATTTCCAGTTTCCTGGAGAGAAGTATGCTCTTGTTAAGATGTTTGAAAGAGAAATCACTTATGGTAGTTTGGTCAATGTAATGGTCAGCAATGGATACTGTAAGGATGACAGTCTTTGCTACTTGAAAGAGGAAAATATAGGGCTGCAAGGTATTTGTGTCATTAAAGGCAACATTGAAGTAGTTCACATGCTGAGACAATTTGAGAGCACCCAGACATTGTCACTGACAGTTAGAAAGGGAAAGGTAGTTATTGAACCACCAGTTGGAGAAGATCAACATGCACAGAAAATAGAAGAAGAGGCACCTGTTGTTTTTGCTGTTGCTGAATCAGGTGTTGTGCACAAATCAGTTGCTCCTAACTGTCAGTTACATCTTGGGACACAGGAAAGTGTAAATATTTTGCCACTCAAATCAGTTCCTCCAAACTGTCAGTTCCATCTTGGGACACAGCTTAACACTGAAGTAAGTGTCAATTATGCTGATTTTCAGTTTGACTCAGATGAGGAGGACAATGCAGTTAGTGAGGAAGCAATTCCTGTAGGCATGGACACTGATGAGGAGGACAATGCAGTTAGTGAGGAAGGTTCAAGCAGTGATGAAGATTTTGTAGTTGATGTTGACCACTTACATGCAGGAGAAGAAGAAGATGACTCAGATTCAGTGCAGTATGTAGAAGAACAAATTGCAAATAGGAGGACAGAGGAACCTGAGCTAGATGAAACTCTTTCTGAAATAAAGAGGAAGAGAGCTGAATACATGTCAAGTACACACTGTGAGGGGGACACAGATCCTGAAGACATATATGACATGGAGCAGGAAGAAGATGATGAGGAGGCCCAAGAGATGCCAGTTCCTGAGCCTGTTAAGAAGAAGGCAAAGAGGCCAGGTCCTACAAGTAGGTCCCACTCTAGTGCTGGTCCAAGCATTAATCCTGATTGGTTTCCATCTTCAGAAGAGGAAGATACATGCTTTGAAGCAGATGATGATGGAAATGAACCAATGTCCTTTGTTATCAGCTCTGGCAGAAGGAGTAGGGCTAAGAAAAGACCACCTAGGGTCTGGTATGATGAGGACAGGATGCATCCAGAACAGCAATTCCAGCTAAAGCTCTGTTTCAAAGATGTTTACCAATTCAGAGAGGCCCTTGTCAATTTGCATGTGAAACAACTTAGAAGATATAAATACCACAGAAACTGCAGTGATAGGGTAATTGTTTGCTGTGAGGGAGATGGTTGTCAGTTCTACATGGTAGCAGCACAGATAACAAATGAGCCCACTTTCTGCATTAAGAAGATGAGGTTGGAGCACACATGTCCCACCCAGTCTGAGAAAACTAGGATTAGTTCAAGGTGGCTTGGCAACAAAATGCTTGAGACCATCAGATCAGATCCCAACACTACTGTACCTGCTATTTGTTGACAAGGCAAAGAGGCAATTTGGGCTTGAGATTCCTAGGATGATGGCATGGAGGGCTAAGAAGAAAGCAAAATAGATTGTGCTTGGTGATCACAAGAAGCAATATAAGAGACTGAGAGACTATTTGGAGACTGTGAAGCTTACAAATCCTGGATCTAGGTGCATTGTCACTACTGTTAGTGGCAAAACCAGAGAAAATCCTACTGCTGGACCAAGGTTCCATGGTCTATTTTTCAGTTTGAATGCATGTTGTGAGGGCTTCTTGAATGGATGTAGGCCATTCATAGGTCTAGATGGCTGCTTCATCAAATTGACTAGTGGTGCACAGATACTAGCAGCTACTGGAAGGGATGCTAACAACAATATGTACCCCATTGCCTTTGGAGTGGTTGGAGTTGAAGATACAGTTAACTGGTCCTGGTTCTTGACACAGCTAAAGTATGCTCTAGGGGGAAGTGAAGAGGGCAAGTTTGGAAAGTACACATTCATGTCTGATAGACAGAAGGTTAGTTCATTTGCTTGTTTATGTAGTTGTTCATTTAGTTCATTATATGTTCATTTAGTTGTTCATTTAGTTCATTTACTTGATCATTTACATGTTCATTTAGTTCATTTACTTGCTCATGACTAGTTGGTGGGTGTCGAGTCATAACCCTTCTTGTCGACACTTAGGCATAATAGAGCCTAGGGTGACCCATGTGGTATCAAAGAACATATCCATCATCAAAGTGATGCCATCATGACTAGTTGGTAGGTGTCGAGTCGTAACCCTTCTTGTCGACACTTAGGCATATATAGGAGTCCTAGGGTGACCCATGTGGTATCAAAGAACATATCCATCATCAAAGTGATGCCATCATGACTAGTTGGTAGGTGTCGAGTCGTAACCCTTCTTGTCGACACTTAGGCATAGATAGCCTAGGTGACCAATCTAGACTAGTTGATCATCAAAGTCATATAAAATCATATTAACTCATATAAAAACATTTTAAATCATTTTAAAATCATATAAAATCATTTTAAATCATATAGAATCATATTAACCCATATAAAATCATATAAAACATTTAAAATCATTTTAAATCATATAAAATCATATAAAATCATTTAAAATCATATTAACTCATATAAAATCATATAAAATCATATTAACTCATATAAAATCATATAAAATCATTTTAAATCATATAAAATAATATTAACTCATATAAAATCATTTAACATCATTTAAAATCATATAAAATCATTTAAAAATTATTTCAATTCACTTTCATGCAGGGTCTACTCAATGCAGTGACAGCAGTATTCCCAAACTGCCATCATAGGTACTGTTTGAGGCACATCTATGCAAACTTTCAGAGAGCAGGATTTGAAGAGATGCATGGATGCAGCTGCCTATGCTTACACTGAACATGACTTCAATTTGGCCATGGAAAGCATGAAGGCTGAGTGCACTGCTGCTTGGGAGTGGATGTCAAGAATTCCTGCTAAAGCTTGGTCTAGGCATGCAATGGACACTAATTGCAAAACTGATTTGGTGGTGAATAACTTAAGTGAAGTTTTTAATAAGTACATTCTAGATGTAAGGAACAAGCCAATTGTCATAATGATCAATGGGATCAAGGACAAGTTCCTAGTGAGGTTCCACCAGAAGAGAGAGGGTGGAAAATCTGCTAGATGGGAGATTGCACCAACCTATGCAGAGAAGTTGGAGGTGAACAAGAAGTTTGCAAGGGATTGCAAAGCACTGATAGCTGGCCAAGGACTTTTCCAAGTCACTAGTGGAGACAAGACCTATGGTGTTGACACAAACATATAGATATGTGGGTGCAGGAAATGGGACATCACTGGAGTTCCTTGCAACCATGCTTGTTCTGCCATCTATAGGTCTAAACAGCTGCTAGAGGATCATATCAATGTTTTCTTCAAGAAATCTATGTACTTGGAGGCATATAAGCCAGTAATTTACCCTGTTCCTGGTCAAGCTAGCTGGGTGAAAACTCCAACACCTGACATTGAACCACCACAGTTCAAAGATGACAAGAAGGGGCCAGCAGAAGAGAAAAGGAAAAAAAGGGAAGTTTGAGCCACCTCAAGCAAAACAGACTTCTAGGATGGCTACTATAACATGTGGGAACTGCAAGCTGCAAGGACACAAGTACACAAGTTGTCCTAAGCCATTAAGGCCTGATTTGCAAATCAGGAGGAACAAGCACATGGTATTTTCATTTTGAAATTACTTGAGTGTTCATTTCTATTGACTGATTATTATAAAGTTGTCTAATTTTTTAATTACAGGCAAACAGGACTGTACCTGAATGGCACCATGGTGCAGCTTCATCAGCTACTGGAAGTGCTAGGGGTGCACCATCATCATCTACTACAAATTCCTCTCCTGCTGCTGCAAGAGGTGCAAAGACTACTGCTGGAAGGGGTGCTACTGGAAGGGGAGCAGCCTCAGCTCCTGCTACTGGAAGGGGAGGAGCCTCATCTGCTGCTGCTGGAAGAGGAGCAAGGTCTGCTTCTACTCTTGGAAGGGGTGCTAGAAGGGGTGCTACTTCATCTGCTGCTGCTGGAAGAGGAGCAAGGTTCAAGCCTCCAAGAAGTTCTGCAGAAGCTTCTACTAGCCAGCCTGCAGGCAGTAGGCCAAGTAGGACAAAGTACATGAGCAAGAGGATGGAGGGGTACTTCTATGCTAGTGGGAACTACTAAATGCTCAAATTTGAAGTCTGTATGCAAGTGCATGTGTGCTAAATCAGGCATTACATCACTTTAATTATGACATTTTACGAACCTATGTATGGCATTATGGCACTATGGCACTATGGCACTCAGAACCTATGTTTGTTAAACCTTTGTATGGCATTATGAACCTATGTATGGCACTGTGAAGTTATCCTTGTTTCTCTCCTGCTGTTAAAATTCTCTGCAAATATATGTTCCGTGGAGTTGTTCTGTGCAAAGTAAATGTTCTCTTTAGAATATATTTTCTCTGTGTGCAACATATTTGCTGTGATGTGTGCAAAATATTTTCTGTGATTTGTGCAATATATGATGTGTGCAAAATATCCTCTGTGCAAAACAGATCATGCCAAAACAACCACAAATATTTTCTGTGCAAAACAGATCATGCCAATATTATGGCAAAACAACCACAAAGTAAATGGTAACAAATCTATATGTTCTCTGCAAATATTATGGCAAAACAACCACAAACATTTCAGTTGATACAAACAAAATACATTAATAAGTAGGGCATTGATCCAAAGATGCAATGATAATAAGTTGGACATTAGTTCTTGGGAGTAAACAACACAAGTCTTCAGAGTACACAACACAAGTCTTGGACATAAAGATACATAAAGCATTACAGCTTATTAAGTGCATAAGAGCACATTCAACTACAGTGCTACCCTAAACCACAGCACAATACATAGTTAAAAATCATCACATATCTCCTTCAACTTCTTGATCTTGTCCTTGTACCCATGTTTCTGTTTTAGCAGATCTGCAATGATGTACTCCAGTTTTTTCTTCTCTTGTTTCAGTTGGTCCCTCTCTGTCACAACTTGGTCTCTCTCTACAACTAGCTGGTCCCTCTCTTTCTCTGCCTTTGCCCTAAGTACCTGATGAAGATTGGTACAACCATGGTCTGCCAGCTTCTTCTTCTCCATCTCCTCTTTGAGATCACTTAGAGCCAACCTAACATTGCCCAACTCTGTGATAGCATCCTCCTTGTCAGCAACCATTTTAGCAAAGTCCAGTTTGAAAAACCTAAGATCTTCCTCCATCTTCCTCTTTTCTCCAACTAGTTTGAAATTTCTTTCAGCAAGCTCAACATTTTCTTTGTGCCTGTCCTTCATATCTTTGTCATACATGCTCCACAATTCAGTGAGGGAGAACTGCATAGCCACTGACCACTCTTGGTCTATCCACTCCAGATAGTTGCACTTTAGTTCTGCCTACAATTAAATAAATATATTCTCAATAAGATTGTATGCACAAATTATGCACAAATTATATAATACTATATGAAATATTACACTGAATTATATGAAATTATAATTTACTTCTATCCACTGAATTATATTCTATGCATCAAATATTACATCATTAATTAATAGATATACTTATATATTGTGAAAATTGTATGCACAAATTCTGGGAAGAAACAATTATAATTTCATATATAATTTTTTTAATCTATAAAATTGTATATGCATATATTACAACAACTGAAGCAACACAAGATTTGAGTACTGAAGCAACAACTATCCAGAAACAAATCTTTGATACAAAAAATTGGATTAATGACAAGTGAATGGACCAAAAACTAACTAAGCTAATCTACTTACAGTGAGTACTCACTTACAGTACTAACCAACATACCTTCTCCTCAGCACACGCAAGAAAACGTCTGCCTGTGTCCATAGATTCAAATGCAACAAGCCTGATGCAAGGTTGTTGATGCAGACAACGAGACGACAGATCGTGAGCAATGCCACTCCATTCATAGCAAGAGATTTTCCTAGGAAGCTAAACAACACACAAATTGCACAAATGAGCGACCTGGTAAAAAAATCCCCAAATGATGAACCCTAACCGTAGCGGGATGAACCCTAATCCGTGGGGGAGGCGAGAGGCGAACACGCATACCTGGCTAGTCACTTCCTCGCCGTCCGAAGAAGAGCTCGAGGACGTCTCGCTCCAAGAAACCATGGCGGAGCGGCGAAAGGCGGCGACTCGACAGTGCCGGCGCCGGCGGTGGTCGGGGTCGAGAGACTAGAGAGCGAGAGTGATGAACAGGCTGGCCTGGTTCGAACAACGACCGGTGCGGCCACTTAAACGGGCGCGCCGAAACGGCCGTCTCTCGCCGTCTAACGGCGTCCGTCAACACGCGTCACGTCAGCCCGACATGCGGGACTCACCTATAGGATTCGCTGTTTTCTGGGCTAAAACGCAGCGTCAGTGCTCCGCGTTACAAATTAGACCCATTGTTGGTGGTTTTGTGTGCCCTGCCTCAAATGTGGTACTGATCTGTTACCCTAACCCATAATGTGGTGGTTTTGGGTAAATAACTCAATAAAAAGGCACGAACATGTGCAAAGCCTTCTTCAGCAGCCGCGTGCCACTTGCATGCCGATATGGTTAGGCCAACTCGGGACGTGGAGTTTCTACACCCAGGAGCAAATGCTCCTGGTGTGAACAGTAAAATAAAAAAAATTCAAAAAAATGTCAAAAAATTCTGAATATTTTTTGTGGCATACTTATGCAAATGTTTGTTGTGCACGTAAAATTTCATCGCGAAATCACATTGGTGGAAGGTGTGGTAAAAAAACAAAATCGATGCTCTGAAAATGTTACTTACAAAAGCATTTTGGAGCTCTGATTTTGTTTTTTTTGGCACGACTTCCATGTATGTGATTTCGTGATGAAAATTTTCATGCACAAGAAACACTTGTGAAAGTATGTCACAAAAAAATTTCAGAATTTTTTGAATTTTTTTTCAATTTTTTGGTTTTACTGTTCACACCAGGAGCATTTGCTCCTGGTTGTAGAATGGTACTTTCGGGCCAACTCCTATGCATACCTAATATACTTCATCTTTCTCGTGCCAAAACTTGAAAACTTGAAGCACATTATTTATTGTGAAGTATAGACAAAACAAACTATCTTACGAAAATCATCCTGAGCCTAGACAAAAAGAACTAAATTCTATCGCATGAATACATCACATAAGATAAGAATAATTAAACAATTTCTTCCATACTCTTTTAATATAATTTTATTTTTGGTATGAAAGTGATTGCTCTTTCTTAAGGAAAAAGCCATAGCAATTACTCCCTCCGTTCCGAATTACTTGTCTTCGATTTGTCTAGATACGGATGTATCTAGCACTAAAATGAGTCTAGATACATCTGTATCTAGACAAATCTAAGACAAGTAATTTAAAACGGAGGGAGTACTCAATAAAAATAACCGCACAAATTTTAGTATGGACGTTTCAGCCATTAGTCTTACTCTTCTAATTTGGTTAAACTAAAAACTAAAAATAATATAAATCCATTTTAGGTACGAAATTTGAAATGAGAGATAAAGTACTATTACAAATTTTCTTTCTACACATAGTATATAAATCTATCTATCTATGTATTTTATAATTTAAACAGAAGGAAAGTAATGATTCAGATTAAGCACATAAACGAAACGGCTCAGATTTAAAGGAATGTTAGTGTAGGCATCACAATTACATCATGTGATAGACAAACCCACGAGGCTACGATTGCACAAACACAACAACATGTACGTGATGTATAAAAAAACATGTACGTCCCTATTAGCAGCCAATCAGAATCCTCCTATAAAAAACGCAATCGGAATCCCCACAAAAATATTCCGAATAGGAACCAAGGCAACTTGAGTCCTCCCGTAAAAAAGGCAATCAGAATCCACACAAAAAAAGTCAATATGGAAACATGTGTTCCTATCCTATACGGAGTAGGAACCAACCAATGGGACTATAGCTAATAATTTGGGAAGGTCTTTGGCATAATACCCACCGCGGAAGGAGAAAAAACGAAAGCTAAAAATCAATTAGCCGCATGTTGTTGGGTCACAAGATATGGTATATATGTGCGTTGGTTATTGTACGTGAGAAACTCAAAATTGCTTGAAAAAACGCGAGGAACTAAAAAAAATGAATGTATGGGAGCTTATATAGTACTCCCTCCGTCCCATAATGTAAGATGTTTTTTGACACTACAATAGAGTCAAAAAACGTCTTACATTATGGGACGGAGGGAGTAGAAATGAGTTTATGGAAATGAACTAATATAAATGAGCAAAAGGCGAATAAGCCATGTAATTTAAGTGTGCTATAATGAGATCAAATGTAGCACGAATATTTAAGAGCATTCCTATAAATACTTAGAGGGGTCCAGTAAAAGTAACAACAATTTATTATTTCTAATTATTTAAATTATAATATCATTATAATTTTATATACCAATACAAATCTATAAAAAGTTGCCAAAGTTATGCATCAAAATATAAAAACAACAGATGCTACAAGATATAGGGAATAGAGGTGGCGCTGGCTTCACCACCGATACGAAACCTAAATTCATTTTAGGTAAATACGAGTCCAACTCGCCACCTAAGGAGCGCAAGTATTCAACCACATATATTGACTAGCACCACCATTTTTTATAGGGTGGATAATAATTAACTATAGCAGTTTAAATTTAATAATACAAAATATGGTAGTATACCCAGTGTCCAGTACTAAGCACAACAAACTGATCAGAAAGCACACATGTTAGAAGAAAATCGGAAAGTGCAACATTCACACACAACTCATTATACCGCCGACATCACCACCATATTGGCAGGTAAATATGAGTTGGGCATACATGCCGCATGAATCGTCCTTTTTGAAATTCAAAGTAGAAATTAATTTTTTTAAAATTGGGCTAGCCCTTCCGTGAAATATGATATATAATCATGTATATGCATTGTGTGCCATTTTTCACATGTAAATTTTCATGAAAAAACTATGTAATTAGTAGTTGGGTTTATATCTTGAGAAATATATGTAAATGCGAAAAATTTATTAAGCTATGAAGTGATCCAGAGAAAATCCTTAATCTATGAACGCACAAATACCAATATACAATGATAACCAATCATATCAAGGTCAACAAGTGTGGATGCTTATATTTGGTAGACAAGATATTGCAAACCGGTAAAGAAATGGTCAACATGATTAAGCTATGAAGCAACTGAATGAAAAAAAAAAACTTTAAGCACAAATACCAATATACAGAGGTCACTGGTCATGTTGATGAGCATGTGTGGATGCATTTGTAGGTAGTCAAGAAAGTCAAGGCAACTAAGAATACAACCAGTGATTGATTTGGGCAGAACAAGAGAACATTTGGTATACATAGAAGCCATCAATCTTAAGTTCCAATTATTCGAACTCCAAAGATATATTTGTGCAAAGATACATAACAAGGGATGAGGTGAGAATCGAAGGTAGGAAACATGAAGATTGGTACAGAAGTCTGTATATTATATTGTGCCCGTCTTCTGACCTCACATCAAGGAATTTTGTCAAGAAACTACAATGCACTCAATATTCTGAGCATGTTTCGTCCAAACTTGCCTTTTGACTATAATCTAATGATATGGAATATAATGGACTAGCATGTTGTCACGTCTGTGCATATGCATGTATGGTACATGTAAAAAAACACAATCTGAAACACGTACCGGAAAGAGAATCACCGGTTGAGAAAAGGAATCAAACACACGGACTGTGCTTTTCTTCTTTATAAAAAACTGTAGACTCTGCCTTTAAAGGGAAAAGGACGACGTAAAAAAAAACTCCAAAAGCCTCTGAACGTAAGGAGATTGAGGCTGAAACGACATATGGTCATCCAGCTGTTGTGCATTGCCAGGACCGGTCAACTACTTGGATTTTTTTTAAAACATTAATTTTTATTGGGGAAAAAATGCATTAATTAGTCCACGTACTAATTGGAGATAGTATGCGAGAGCAAATGTAATAGGATTTTGGGCCGGACTGAGTTGTAATCCACATACAAGAACAGCGCATGCACATCCAATAAAAAGGCACGAACATGTGCAAAGCCTTCTTCAGCAGCCGCGTGCCACTTGCATGCCGATATAGTTAGGCCAACTCGTATGCATACCTAATATACTTCATCTTTCTCGTGCTAAAACTTGAAAACTTAAAGCACATTATTTATTGTGAAGTATAGACAAAACAAACTATCTTACGAAAATCATCCTGAGCCTAGACAAAAAGAACTAAATTCTATCGCATGAATACATCACATAAGATAAGAATAATTAAACAATTTCTTCCATACTCTTTTAATATAACTTTATTTTTGGTATGAAAGTGATTGCTCTTTCTTAAGGAAAAATCCATAGCAATTACTCAATAAAAATAACCGCACAAATTTTAGTATGGACGTTTCAGCCATTAGTCTTACTCTTCTAATTTGGTTAAACTAAAAACTAAAAATAATATAAATCCATTTTAGGTACGAAATTTGAAATGAGAGATAAAGTACTATTAAAAGGGCAACCTGGTGCATGTAGCTCCCGCTTGCGCAGGGTCCAGGGAAGGGTCCGACCACTTTGGGTCTATAGATAAACCCACGAGGCTACGATTGCACAAACACAACAACATGTACGCGATGTATAAAAAAACATGTACGTCCCTATTAGCAGCCAATCAGAATCCTCCTATAAAAAACGCAATCGGAATCCCCACAAAAATATTCCGAATAGGAACCAAGGCAACTTGAGTCCTCCCGTAAAAAAGGCAATCAGAATCCACACAAAAAAAGTCAATATGGAAACATGTTTTCCTATCCTATACGGAGTAGGAACCAACCAATGGGACTATAGCTAATAATTTGGGAAGGTCTTTGGCATAATACCCACCGCAGAAGGAGAAAAAACGAAAGCTAAAAATCAATTAGCCGCATGTTGTTGGGTCACAAGATATGGTATATATGTGCGTTGGTTATTGTACGTGAGAAACTCAAAATTGCTCGAAAAAATGCAAGGAACTAAAAAAAATGAATGTATGGGAGCTTATATAGTACTCCCTCCGTCCCATAATGTAAGATGTTTTTTGACACTACAATAGAGTCAAAAAACGTCTTACATTATGGGACGGAGGGAGTAGAAATGAGTTTGTGGAAATGAACTAATATAAATGAGCAAAAGGCGAATAAGCCATGTAATTTAAGTGTGCTATAATGAGATCAAATGTAGCACGAATATTTAAGAGCATTCCTATAAATACTTAGAGGGGTCCAGTAAAAGTAACAACAATTTATTATTTCTAATTATTTAAATTATAATATCATTTACAATTTTATATACCAATACAAATCTATAAAAAGTTGCCAAAGTTATGCATCAAAATATAAAAACAACAGATGCTACAAGATATAGGGAATAGAGGTGGCGCTGGCTTCACCACCGATACGAAACCTAAATTCATTTTAGGTAAATACGAGTCCAACTCGCCACCTAAGGAGTGCAAGTATTCAACCACATATATTGACTAGCACCACCATTTTTTATAGGGTGGATAATAATTAACTATAGCAGTTTAAATTTAATAATACAAAATATGGTAGTATACCCGGTGTCTAGTACTAAGCACAACAAACTGATCAGAAAGCACACATGTTAGATGAAAATCGGAAAGTGCAACATTCACACACAACTCATTATACCGCCGACATCACCACCATATTGGCAGGTAAATATGAGTTGGGCATACATGCCGCATGAATCGTCCTTTTTGAAATTCAAAGTAGAAATTAATTTTTTTAAAATTGGGCTAGCCCTTGCATTAAGTATGATATATAATCATGTATATGCATTGTGTACCATTTTTCACATGTAAATTTTCATGAAAAAACTACGTAATTAGTAGTTGGGTTTATATCTTGAGAAATATATGTAAATGCGAAAAATTTATTAAGCTATGAAGTGATCCAGAGAAGATCCTTAATCTATGAACGCACAAATACCAATATACAATGATAACCAATCATATCAAGGTCAACAAGTGTGGATGCTTATATTTGGTAGACAAGATATTGCAAACCGGTAAAGAAATGGTCAACATGATTAAGCTATGAAGCAACTGAATGAAAAAAAAACTTCAAGCACAAATACCAATATACAGAGGTCAGTGGTCATGTTGATGAGCATGTGTGGATGCATTTGTAGGTAGTCAAGAAAGTCAAGGCAACTAAGAATACAACCAGTGATTGATTTGGGCAGAACAAGAGAACATTTGGTATACATAGAAGCCATCAATCTTAAGTTCCAATTATTCGAACTCCAAAGATATATTTGTGCAAAGATACATAACAAGGGATGAGGTGAGAATCGAAGGTAGGAAACATGAAGATTGGTACAAAAGTCTGTATATTATATTGTGCCCGTCTTCTGACCTCACATCAAGGAATTTTGTCAAGAAACTACAATGCACTCAATATTCTGAGCATGTTTCGTCCAAACTTGCCTTTTGATTATAATCTAATGATATGGAACATAAGCAGTGGAAAACTAAATTAGAGGATATATAAGTAAGAGGCCATAAAGTTGGAAAATAAAAATAATCCCAAATATACCAGTATATGTCGTCAATCTAGCCGTGTAAATGCGCGGGTGACTCCGCTAGTTTTTATTAAATGAACAGGGTGGGTAATATATGTTGTTGAAGTTGGTTGCGGTACATGGTACTGTGGACTGAATGTTACGTGGCCTGAAAAATTTATATGTGCCTGTTCAGTGCACAGCTAGCAACGAAACTTGGTCAGAAACATAGAAAAACTAGTAAACTAGAGAACACCCCACACGTTGCTACGGGAATAGTTTGCAATATATTTCAGTGATTTGATTGTATGAAATAATCATAGTTGAATTAACGAAATATGAACTCAAAATAAAAATAAAAATTATATATGTATTTGATGATTGTTTAGCCAAAAAAACATTTTGCATATAAGTGGCATAAGATAATGAAAAACTTATTACCATGAATGTTGAGTGGACCTTTAATGAGGTGGCATGTGTGGTAAGATGAGATGTGTGCATTGGATTCACTAATAATGGAGAAAAATAAATCTCATGCTAGCTGTGGTAGGTCTTTGATGAGATAGCGTGTGTGCATGTTAAGTTAGTATCATGAGTTAGTATAACCGTATCATACTAGTGTATGATACTGCCTCTTAATGCATAGTATTATAGATTAATCTTTTAGATGATCTTATTTATTGTCATGCAAGAATCATAGTAGTACAATATTTTATTATGATAATATATTATGCTATGAAATTTAACCCTTTCTTTCTTCGTTTAAGTCTGTCACCTCGGCAAAATAGCGTAGTTGACATGTATGCTACTAGATGTGATACATCCATTACAATGTACAAGCAGTGAATAGAGATAGTGGAAATAAAATATTTAGGTATATACGATTAATGGGACTGCTCACTGCTTTTTAGGAACATGCATGCAAGATGGTCTTTCTTATTCCAGAATAGAATTCTGAGAGCAACTCCAACGCGCCGACCCAAATGGACGGCGCTTTTGTCCGTTTGGGTGGCCGCCTGCTCGGCGTCCGCCCTATTTGAGATTTGGGTCGGCAGTGCGTCCAACGCGCCGACTCATATATGCCGGCGTGGGCGGCTGGCCGCCCTTTTTCAACAAATAGCACAAATTTTGCATTATTTCACACACAATTTTTGCATTATTTCACAAGCAAACATATAATCCACAACCAAATAAATAGCATAGTTTCAACCAAATAAATAGCATAGTTTTACAAGCCGAATAAAAATAAAATAGTCTCACATAGTTTTGCAAGCCGAATAAAAAAGATACATCTATTGGTTGTCAACATGAACCCACATATGCTCAACCAAATCATTTTGCAGTTCTATGTGAGTTTTCCAATCACGCATGTCACAATGAAATTGGGTGAACTGTTCAAACGTTGCCGCTCCTCCATGCTCAGGCACAACATTCTCACCCTAAAACTGAAACCCTTGAACATAGAGACGTTCCATGCTCATCTTGTATGATCATATTATGCATGATCACATAAGCAGTCATCACCTCCCACAGTTTCTTCGTGCTCCAAGTCCTAGCAGGATACCGAACGATGCCCCATTGAGATTGCAAAACACCAAAGGCACGCTAGACGTCCTTCCTAGCACTCTCTTGTTCTTGGGAAAATCTTTTCCTCTTTTCTTCGACAGGGTTGGGAATTGTCTTCACAATAATGATACACTAAGGATATATACCATCATCCAGGTAGTATCCTTTGTCGTAGTTGTGGCTGTTGATGGTAACATTCACCGGTGGGTTGTTGCGTTCGGCTAGCCGAGCAAACACTGGCGAGCGATGAAGCATGTTGAGATCATTGTGTGATCTGGCCATGACAAAGAAAGAGTGCCAGATCCAGAGATCTTGAGATGCCACGGCCTCAAGTATGACAGTGCAAGCCCTGACATGGCCCTCATACTGCCCTTGCCAAGCAGAAGGGTAGTTCTTCCACTCCCACTGCATGCATTCTATGCTGCCAAGCATCCCTGGGAAGCCCCTGCTGGCATTCATCGCTAACAAACGGGCTGTACCTTGAGGAGTCGACTCTCTCAAGTACTCAGGGCCAAACACAACAATCACAACCTTGAGAACTTGTACATGGAGTCTAGGCATGTAGATTTGCTCATACGGACGTACTCGTCAATGAGATCATCGGGCACTCCGTATGCAAGCATCCGGACGGCTGCAGTGCATTTTTGGTAAGAGGAGAAGCCAATCTTTCCAAGAGCATCCTCTTTGCACTCGAAATAGTCATCGTAGCCGACCACCCCCTCTCTAATACGGTTGAAAAGATGCCTACTCATATGGAAACGGTGGTGGAATTTCCGATGTTTGAACAACAGGTTCGTTGTGTCAAAGTAGTCCTTCCAAAGAAGGAAATGCTCACTCTCTCGGTTGCCATTCGGCGCCGGAAGGTGTCCGGAATGGAGCCATGGAACAACGGCCGCTGGCTATTGAGGTGGTGATGGACCAACACGGCAGCCAAGATCTCCTCCTCATCATCGGACGAGGAATCGTCGGAGTCGCAAAGAAAATTGTGAAAAAAAGAACTCGTCGGCGGAGTCCACTTTGTACATTGGCAAACCGTCGAACAGCTTGCGGGCGTCGACGAAGGAGCCAGCCGGCGAAGGGAGTCGCGCCGCCCTCGGACCAGCTAGCTGCCCTGGCGGCATCCGACGAGCTTGCCGGTGTCAGGGTGAAGGAGCTGGCGGGCGGCGAGGCGGCTTCTTGGTCGCGGCTGTGTTCGGGAGTGGGATGGAAAGCTTTTGGATCCTCGGTGGCAAGACGGTGGTAGCAGCAATGTGGGAGGTGGTGGCATTGTAGAGGGGATGTTGCGGCACCGGCAGCTGGCAAAGGCACCGGAAAAATGGGCGGCGACATCGGCGATGAAGGAGACGGGCGAGGGTTTGCTGTTGGAATGAAAGAGGATGGCCAATGTGCCACCGACTAGCGGACGCGGCGCGCGTCCGTTTTGTGTCTGCGCCTATATAAATGAGGGTAAATAATGGGCCGAGAATGGGTCGACAGACGGGCGAAAAGCGAACATGCGTCCGTTTAGTCGGCGTGTTGGGCCGACTTTTCTATTCGCATCGACCCAAACAGGTGCGCGCGAACGAAATGAGTCGTCGCGTTAGAGTTGCTCTTAGTGAGCTAGCTAGGCAACATGGCATGTGTGTCTCATTGATATCTAGGCATGCAAGACGTCGGTGTCCGCGCGTCCGCGTCTGTCCGCAACAGCAAATTTAAAGAACGCATAAAATTTAAAGCAATAGGGGCTAGTACATTTTGGGCGGATATAAGCAAGTGTGGCATCCGTGCTGTATTTCTTACCGTCCATCATTTCCATTTCTATGTGGTTTCCAGCGCAGTTCGAACAACAAAGAATATCAATAGGGATGCAGGCGGACATCATTTTTATCTTTTTAGAAACACACTCATATCATATTCAGACGAAGAAAAAAAATCTTGTCAATAACATTTCGGCTCTAACTACACGGAAACCTCTCTAAACACATCAATAGATCTCTCCGCATCCCTTCATAATAAAGGGTAGGATGATCTTTTTCAAAAATATGTCGCTGACGCCGATACACGGCCTGTATACATACCGCCTATACATGGTGCCCTCAACTTTTTCTCTCTTTCTTTTTAAACTTCAAAAAAAAGTATGCTTCACATGAATCGTACACTTGACCTCTACGTCGAGAGAGAACCACACTAACCAATTAGAACATCTTAAGGCTCATGCTTATTTTTCTTTTTATTCCTTTTCTTCTTCTTCAGTTTGCGGAAGCCCACGGTTTTGCTGGGCCGTCATATTGTTGAACCAGTCTTTCCTCAATTATTTCTTTCTTTTAGAATATCCATTTTTTGTTTCATATTCATTTTTTTCATTTCCTTATTATTTTTCAAAAATGTTCACACCTTTATTTTATTTCAAAATTTTAAAAATCACCTTTTCAAATTTGGTTCATGAAATAAATATTCGCATTTTCAAAAATTGTACAGAAATTTCAGAAAAATGTTTGTGTCTTTCAAAACTGCTCAGAATGTCAAAATACACTTTTTAAAAAGAGCAAACAGAATTTTGAAATGATTTTTTTTATTTTTCGATTTTTCGAAAACACTAACAAATTTGGAGTTTAAAAAATTATAAAAATATGAATAAAAATTCGAAACCAACTTGCTTTTCAATTTCTTCGAACATTTTTTTGTATTCGTGTAGATTTTCAAAAATGGGATTTTTTTTGAAATTCTTAACAAATTTTGAAAGTGCGAACATTATTTGAAAATCCCCGAACATTTCTTTGAATTTGTGAATAGATTTCTCGTGGTCATGTATGACCAATTCAAGGCACCATGTCAAGTTGTTTGGGTTTTCGAGTATTGCATTTTTTGAAGTTTTCTCAGTGAAAAATGGCCGATAACTTGCCAAAAATCCAAACAGCTTTTCATGGTGCCTTGAATTGGTCAGTTGGTCTATTTGTAAAAAAGAATTGGTCAGTTGATGGAAAAAATAGTGTCATTTGACGGAAGTCGAAAAACAACGTGTTTTGAACCGTACCTTCTGGCCTACCTAAACACTCTTCTTTTGAACATGGTCTATTTTTGGGCATCGTTGAAATGGCCCCAACTTTTGCAAGTAGGTGAGCACGCCTATGGTAGGTGTCCATGCCTGGTTTGAATGACTTTTTACATAGTATGCAAGTTACGACACGTCCGACCATTTATCGGTCTTTTTTGACAGAGGAAACTCCAGAAAATGCAAAACTTGTCAAAAACCCAAACAACTAGATGCCGTGCTTTGAATTAGTCATACAAGACAATGTAAAAGAAATTTGGGCCATTTAAGGGATGTCGAGAAATTAGGTGCCCCCAAACGGACCCCTCTGCTTACCCGAACACTCTCCGTTGAATATGCTATTTTTCTACAAATCTCGGGACTGACCCCACTTTTGCAAGCAAGTGGGCATTTTATGCATACATGCCTGGTTTGAATGATTTCCGACACCATATGCACATTGCGACACATCTGGTCTGTTATTGGACAATCTTGAAATGACCCCAACTTTTGCAAGTAGGTGGGCATGCCCATGTTATGCATCCATGCTAGGTTTGAACGATTTTCAATACTATATGCAACTTGTGTCACGTTCGGCCATTTATCAATCTTTTTTGACCGAGAAAACTCCAGAAAAATTTGCGGAAGGGATAATGTGCTAGCATCTGGCCCAAGTTGAAGCAATTTTTTGATTTCTTTCGATGCAAATACTATTTTCTTTCGGAAGCATATTCTAACATCTCTGGAAGCAATGTTTGATTTCTGGAAACAAATATATTTTGCTGTTGGAACGAATTCCATGTTACATTAGAAACAAATTTCCGGTTCATGTATTGTCTATGCATAGCAAATATAATACATTGCTATGTTGTACATAAATTTTCACTCAATAGAAGCAATTATCAACTGGCTTGGAAGAAATTTCTCAGCAAGTAATGTGACTAGTTACATGTTTTTTCTGCTTCAAACAACTTGTGTTCATGCTTCCATGGAAACATGCTTCGAGTACATTTTGTTCTTCTGCAACATATAACTTGCTTTCATGGTTCAATGGAAGGATGCTTCGAATTTGATCACCTGGTCTGATCTTGTCAATGACTTCAACCTGTTGTTTCACAACACACACTCAGTCGGCACTCGACAATGGCTACCAACTTGTTTAATGGATTATATTAAGCACGCAAGGAAGCAAGGACACGGATAGCCTATGATTTTGATGATCATATCAGAATTAAGCAAATATTTGGGTATTGGTAACATGTTATACGAGCCAATGAAGCATGTTAATTTCAGTCGACGCATAATCAAAAGTTTTAATTGCATTGGAAGCAAATTTTGGTAACACTGGATACAATTTTCGCTTCATATGGAAACAAACTGCATGGTGCGGAAGCTTATTATGCCAGATTGGTTATTATGCTTTAAAATCTAGAAGCAGTTTTCTACTATGATTTATTTTGCGTCCTTAAATCATGGATTTGTTTCCTCCAACCATGTGATTTGTGGCCAGTTACTACTTTCCTATAATCACGTACGGAAAAAGAAAAGCAATGCTGGCGCAGGTCCCATCCCTTTCCATCGGTCGCTCGGAGATAAACTTTCAGTATCTCCTAATTTATATTGGCATAGAAATAGAAACATATAACGAGATCAAGTGGTTACTATCTTACAAGATATACATAACCTATTTTCGCAAACTAATTATTACTAATAAATATCTCCTAAATTTATATTGTCACATATATGGACAGATATAATAACATCAAATATATATATATACAATTAAAGATGGGATCAGTTTTTACCAATTATAAGGACGATATAGTTGGATAGTTTTGATCTTATTGATTGAAATGCAGGTAAATGTTCCCTAGCCACAAGTCTATAAATATGACGTCGTGTATTCTTCTGGACACCTAAACAAGACGAGAAGGAGAAGTTTGTGTCTTATCTTATGGAGGGAAAAATCATTCTCCTTTGCCTTATGGTGATTGTGCAACTAGGCATAGGCAATCCCATTCATATTGGTACGAAATTGATCTCCTTTCTCCTACATGTCTATATTTTCAGCAGACCTGCACGAATTTCATTGCAATGTTTCACAATTTGGACTTACCTCAATGATGCATGTTCTTGTCTACAGATGATTGCGTGAAGGTGATTGCTTTTACAGCCGCTGAATGCTCAACATTAGATTGCCGGAGATCCTGCCAGGATTCCTGGGAAGAACACGTCTATAGAGCTTATTGTAGGGCTGGCGAAACTCAGCAATATTGTTACTGCTTTATTTGTGATGAAAAGTGATTGTTGCTGGTACCCATCACGCCAATCAATGGACAGTGATGTGATTCAATAATAAAATATTCTTGTGACAATGTGTATTGATCGCCAATTTTGATTGTTCTACTTTGTTTTTCTATTACGAGATTTTTCCAATAATAAAACAGCCTTGATTTTTTCGTGATTACGAGATTTCCTTTGTTTGCATGGCCTCACGGTTACAACATGAATGAACAAAGATTACAGTATCGACACTCCCAATTCTAATGGTTTTCTGATGCGATGAGAGCGGCTGCTTCGTCTTCATCAGGGACTTATCACCCGGCGACTTCACTTGGAAATACTATACTATTAGGAGCTTGAGAAGGGATTACAGTTTACCAATATTACCACTTTTATTTATTTTGCTTTTCTCAAGCACTTTTGAAATGAGCACAATTTCCGGCCAAAAAATTGACCCTTTCACATTCTGACATGGCTCTGTCACATTTCAAACAAGGAAAACAAGTGTAAGCCATATTTATAATGTACAAATTCAGCTGCATTATAAAATTTCAGCAATCCATTTAAATTATTTCTAGATTTGACACCTTTTTTTTGCATCTCTGGCGCTGAGCCCAATTCTCATCGCTGTCGATAGTGTCAACCTGTTCTGTCATGAGAGCAGCAGAAATCCCGCATGGCAGTACCTCAGCACCATCAATGATCGCAAGACTTTGCGCTGATACTTATTCCTTCTTGTTTCCGTCTCGTGCTTGTCTGCCGTCGATGTTGGTGGTTCGACACTAACCTCTTGGCTTATGGAATTAAATTAGGTCTTGAAAATTAAAAACACCTAATACCCATGGTTTTTGGAGGTCTAATTAACTTTTAGGGATGGATTAAAGCTGGTCTAGCATCCAATCGATCCTCGTGTCTTCCATGTTCCAACCACAGCTGGTATGTACATGTACGATGAACTACTATAGCACAAAGTTCCAAGATCCAACCGTCGACACAGGTCAGCAAGACGGATCGGACCCCTGTTTATTTCGTTTTATCGAACCAACATGACAAATATAAGGTGAAAGTTTACAAAATCATCGTACAAACTGAACGGGGCATCGAGTCTGAAATTAAGCTGCTAGAAACAAATCAGCATAGAGTCTAAAATTAAGCTGCTAGGAACAAATCAAGCAGGGCAGCGAAGGATTAATAGGCAAACCAGCCAGCTGCAATAATTCATCATCATGGGCAAAATGCCCTACAAACTTGGTGGTTCCTGAATTGCCTGCCGGGAGCAAGAAGGGAATTCGGACATGAGCGGACAAACATAATGAGCGCTTCATCTCGTTCGCTGCGCAAGGAAGACGGATCAAACGTAGTGCTGTAGACCCTCATCGTCCGATTCTTCATCGAAGCGGTCGAGTCGTAGACGTCGACGAAACTAATCTGCAGTTAGCTCCTCCCACCTGCAACGCCATTTGGAAGCACACACGTGCATGCATGCAAATGGTTCAGTTGAGTGCATGTAACAGGACGAAGAAAGAAAACAGAGTTCGTACTTCATACTAATTAACATTGCAACCCAACAGGATAAGGATTAAGGAAACACACTAGCTAGGGAAAATGGTGAAAGAACAGTCGATTGGTTGTACCTGATGATGCTGCAGGAAAAGATGAATCGAGCCCTTGATCCACCTGAAAATGAAGAAGAAAAAAGTGGGGAAATGATTACTGAACACTATGAAAAGTAAGGAATGAAAAACACTAGTTGCAGAAATCCGGAGAGAGGAATGGGCACTTGGGAGCACTAGTTGCAGAAAACGGGAATTCAATCCTATTCAGTTTAGCTGCACATCAGTCAGCTGATGCGAATTCGGCGTCAATAGTTTAGAGCCGCATCTGCTTCCTCCACCACCTCATCGCTGGCTTCCCTATGCAAAAGGCAAACCCAGACTTCCTTGAGGGACGGGAGGTGCCCCATGCTCAAATCATTGTCGCCACGGACGATCCACCTAGCTGGGAACCACAAGTGAAGTCCTTTAAGCCTTGGTGCGGCTCCTCGTGGAAATTTAGATACCATGGAAGCAGCACACTTCAACACATGGAAATGCATCAGCAGTAACAACAGACTTTTCCATTTCCGTTACCACCAGCCCAGGTCGGGACCCATATCCATCAACGCTTAGACTGAGATGACGAAGCGGCAAGCTTCTACTTTCTCTTCCTCATCAATACCTATCGGCTGTATCATACTTCTGTTTACTAACTCATTGAAGTAGCTGTCACCGAGCTCATATAAGCTAGTCTCTTCTTCTTCACTATAAACGATACCTTCAGATATCCATTTCAATATCAGCTGGCGTCTCATAATCAGATGATCTTCTGGAAAGATACTGAGATACAATAAGCATGGCTTAAGATAAGAAGGTAGATCATAATAGCTGAATAATAATATCTTCTTCATCTCCTTTACATTGCGATCTTCTGTGAGTCCACGGCCAATGGAGTTGAGCACGGCATCCCAGTGGTCCTTTGTTTTCATCCGGTGATTATTAGCCAGAAGACTTGCTATAGTGATAATGGCTAATGGTATTCCGCCACATTTCTTCAAGATGTGTTGAGATACTTCCGACAACTCATGAGGACATCCTTCACTGGGAGAAAATACTCTTTTGCAGAAGAGCCTTCTTGAGACATCATCACAAAGAGGTTTCATTCTATAAATATCATCAGTAGAAGTGCAACATGCTTTAGCGACATTGACATTGCAGGTTGTCGTGATTAATCGACTTCCGAGACTCTTCTTGAAGAAAGAAAGCTTGATTATTTCCCATGATTCTTCATCCCATATGTCATCAATTATGATGAGATACCTATATTAATAATCAATAAATGAAGACAGATATAAGGTATTTTATAAGGAGAGACTACAGGTTATATTTACGGTAAAATGGACCATATTAAACCCCAAAAATTTACATGAAACACTGTAAACCTATAACTAACCAATTAAGTATGTGCTATTAGGATGTGTATAAACCAATACAACGTGGTTTTGAATTTACTAGATGAAACGGCTATCGATCTATAGCATGAAAAAAATGAGGCATACCTTTTGTCATTGAGGAATTCAATGAGTTCGTCTATGAGATGGCTTGCTTCTCGTGATACATTATATATCTTTGCATACTTGTCCTTGTCAAGCCCAAAAAGAATATCCTTCAATATTTTCTTTATGTCGGGATTCTGAGAAACCGACACAAAGGCACGACAATCAAATTTCACTTTGATCTTGTCATACACTGTTTTGGCAAGAGTCGTCTTGCCTAACCCGCCAAATCCAACAATTGAGACCGTCTTCAATGGATTATTCGACCAATCATCACCCTGAAGTAACATGTTGATCAACTCTTCTCGTGGTTCTTCGATGCCAATGAGCTCTGTCACATCTGTGTACATAGCCTTGATGCGAGGATCAATGCTAATACCAGGGCCGGTGTCTGGCGTCTCCACCTCGTACCTTTGGTGCTGCTCAGCCAACTGTTCAGCCTGAGCAACCGCTTGTTTTAGAGCATCGGAGATTCGATGGTGATCTTTACCCTTACTAAATAATCTGCCTGTCTTCTTGAGTAACTTCTTCACTCTGTTCTTCGGGTTGGAAGATCCATCATAGACGCGCACCATGAAGGTGTCGACGATGTCCTCCATGTGGTAGGCCAAGTCCCTCACCATTCCTGCCCAGATCTTGACCCCCTCGTCGAGCTGATCCGGCGGCACTTTGGCCACCTTGCCGAGGGCGGCATGCATCAGCTTCAGCTCCCTGTTGAGGGTGTCGATGCCTTCCCTCACGCGCTTCTCCAAGGTGAACTCGCCTGCGAGCAGGCTCCCCAGCTTCGGGAGGAGGGGACGGATGGCCAGCATGGCGACCTCCATGGCTAGACCTCTATGGGTGTGAGATTGTGCTGGTGTTTTGGCAGTGTGAGCGGAACAAGGGATGCTCTCACAGTGTGCTATTCGTTTGCTGGTGTAGAGGAGAAAATGTGAAAGTGGGTTGAGATAGGTGTTTTGCCCTTGGTTTTGGGGTGTGGTAAAGATAGATTATTCATGTGATGCAGCACAGCTTTTAGGGTATTGGTAAAAGCGGTCATGCGCAGGCACGTGAGCTGTGTCTCTCCCTCTATACAAGAACACGCGACAATGGCCTTGCACCAGTGCTACACACACGACGCTTGCTAGCCGAAATGTGCACGACACTACATCACAGACCATCCACTGGCAAGCCTGAGCAGCCATAGGCGCTTGGATCAGCTATCGTGCATGTGTCGTTCAACAAAAAATCGTCCGTCAAGTAGTTCCGATGGCCTTGGATGCTGCCTAGATTACTGGGTAGTCAGGTCGGCACTTAGTTGAATAGCACTAACTGCCAAATTGTGCAAACGGTAACATCACAGAGTAATCACAAAGATTACTACAACCGATGCACCATCACATGCACTGACAAGATAATTACTACTTGAATACTTTTTCTTTGAATACTGCTACCACCATCCTTGGATGAATCAAAGCTGCAGCTAGTTAAATGTAATGACACTATGTACGCTTTATCTGGTATGGTTAGTCCCTCCTATCTAAAAAAAGAGCACTTACGTTTTTCAGGTTCAAATTTGACCATCAATTTAACAAATAAAATGTAGATTATATACCAAAAGGTACACCATTTTTTATGAAACAAAATCGTATACGGTTAACTTTCTATCTGAAAACAATTTCAATAGTATTTATCTTAAGTTGCATGAATTGTGTACTGCTTTAAAAAAAACTTCTGATAAATTCATCTTCAATCATGGCAGTACAACGAACATCAGAAAAATAAAATTACATCCAGATCAGCAGACCACCTAGCGACGACTACAAGCACCGAAGCTAAGCCGAAGGCGCGTCACCATCATCGCCCCTTCCTCAATGGAGCCGGGCAAAACTTATTGCAGTAGATAGTCGGGAAGTCGTCGTGCTAAGGCCCCATAGGACCAGCACACCAGAACAGCAACCGCTGCCGATGAAGAATAGCATTGATCGAAAGGATCCAACCTGAAGACACACAAATGTAGACGAATAATAACCACATCCGAGCAAATCTAGTAAAGACAGATCCACCGAAGACATGCCTCGACATGCCCACCGACAATACAAGACGCACCACTGGGACGGGGGATAGGCGGGAAGAACCTTATTCCATCTACAGGGAGCCGTTGCTAACTCATGTTCCTGAGCAATTCTGTGTAATTTTTTATATATCACTACGGAAGCCGCTCCTGTGTCGTTCCCCGGGGCGTGACCCAGATCCGCTCGAGAAAGCCAAAGGTGGCTGGGGGTTGAGGGGGCGGCAACTGACTGGAACTGCTGGGGCAGAGATGGTCAGCTCGCCTGCACGCTGAGTTGTCATGCTGTCATCGCGCATCGGTGGCCTTTGCGTGGCGGCCGTTGCAATCAGCACGCGGCGACACCAGGTTGGGGCAGCATGGCCATGCGGTCGGCGCGGGATCGAGCGGATGGCTTGGCTTCTCTGCCCAGATCCTAAATGGGCAGAAGAGGTCAATTATCTCTAGTTCCAATCTGCGCCAAAGTAGGAACCCAATCTAACAATCATCAGTTACAAAAAGGGCATACATGAATGGATAGGTAGCACAGCCTGCACATGTCAAATGTCTTGAGAAGAAAGTGCATGCTCGCTCGCCAAATCATGCAACGATGGAGCCGATCTGATGCGCTGCAATGGTATTCCAGCTCCATCCACTCCACGCCCCGGTGTAATTTTCAAAATGACAAATACCAATATAGAATTTCAGCCCCATCAAAGCCCCAGTAACATATAATCAATATTGAATACCATCTGACAATCCTATTCTGTCAGACCATGCACGAATAGTTGTACCATGTCTTGCAGCGACAGGAAGCTACCTTCCATCCATGTTTGCCAGTTGCCAGTCAGCAAAGCGGAACCGGTTAGCTTAATTCCATTGGGGTAAGGTAATGTACAAGATCTACCAGACCAATCATCTATATCAACCTACGCTGCCGGAACCCCTTGGTGAAGTGAGGCTGCATCAGCTTGATGTACAATCCATTCATCTGCACCAGCGAGTCGTGCGTCCCTTGCTCCACGATCTTGCCACCGTTCAGCACCACAATGTTGTCCACGTGCTTCATCATGGCCGCCCTGTGCGCGATAAGGATCGTCGTCTTGTTCCCCATGATCAACGTGTCAAGCGCCTCCTGCACCACCCTGCTGGACTCGGACTCGATGGCGGAGCTGGCTTCGTCGAGCAGCACAATGGGCGCGTTCTTCAGCACCACACGGGCGATGGCGATCCGCTGCTTCTGCCCAGGCGTCAGGTCCACTCCACGCATCCCCACGTGCGTGTCGTAGCCATGGGGCAGGCTGCTGATGAAATGATGGGCGTTTGCAATCCTGGCAGCCTCCTTCATCTCGGATTCTGTCGCATTGTGCCTGGCATATATGATGTTCTCTCTTATGGTTGTGGAGAATATGACAGGGTCCTGAGGAACTAGACCCATGTGGCTCCGCAGCCACCTCACATTGAACAGCTTCAGATCACGGCCATCCAGCAAAACTTGGCCAGCAGTGGGGTCATAGAACCGCTCGATCAAAGAAATGATCGTGCTCTTCCCTGACCCAGATACACCCACCACAGCGATAGTCTGTCCTCCATTGACTTTAAGGCTGAAATTACTCAAAACCATCATCTCGGGTCGAGTTGGGTAGCAAAAATCAATACTCCTGAACTCAATGCTCCCGTACACATTAGGCGGTTTCAGGCCACTGGCATCATCTGGATCAATCTTGGGTACTCGGTCAATAATTTCAAAGACTGAGGTGAGGGATTTCCGACGCTTGAGGATGTATGGCGCAAGGCCAAATGGCTCCACCAGTGCAAAGGTCGCAAAAGAGAAGACGATGTACTCTTTGAGTGCTGTTAGCAGGCTGAGATGCCCAGCCTTCACAGCTACGGCTGTATACCACAGCAGAAGCGCATTGCAGGCGAAAAGAAGGAACTGAGAGAAGCCAAAGGCAAAGCCAATGCCCATCCCATGAACAAAGCTTTTTGTGAGAATACTTCCAAGCTGCAATCTGTAAAGCTCCATTATTTTGTTACCAGCACAGAATGCCACCACAGTATAGATATTCCTGACTGCATCTTCAAGAACTAAAGAAGCTTTCCTGTGCATCTCCTGAATTCCTCTAGAAAAGCCAGAAAGCCACATTTTCTGAAAAAAGAAAGGAAGAATCCGAGTATCAGCCCCATTGTACAGTTTAATAAGAGCTCAGTAAGAACTTACTCAAGAGTAATGCAACTATGGATTAAAACGTGTACTTGAACTTAAATGGGCCGGAAACAGAAAAGTAAAAGCAGTTAAAATAATTAACGATGATACTGTCTTAGTCTCCGAGACAGTAGACACACCAGTGACCATTTTGACTGCATAAGGTGGTATGCCGATTGAAATTAACTTTTTGTAAATGGTGATATGAATGAAAATATAGGTGGACTAGTATAGCGGCCTTAAAGTCCACCTATGTGGGAAAAAAATGTCCACCTATGTGAAAGATGTTATGCCGTTCCAGAGAAAATTTGGTCGACACAAAGCCAACTCTGTAATGTCATATTCTGCAACTCTGACTTCAGTTTTGAGTATACCATGTAGAAAAATATTTGTTTTTATATGGAACCAAGCTTTTATACATAGCTACTGCCAAATTAAGGATGACAGGGACATCTGCTAGTAAACTGCCTCAACAGAGCAGAAGTTGTACAGCTAAGGCAAGAACAGCAAGCCTGTGACACTAGGAAGCGCACTCATTGTTCAACAGAGCTGTGAAGTTCTTGTTCTAGAAATTTTGGTTATATTGTGCATGTTATTGTTTTAGCAGCCCAGGTATGGCAGGGGATATTAGGAGGTTGCTTCACTTGGAAGTTGGAATGTTGTTAGAGAGATGCCATCAGGGCACTATCAAGTATTGCAATTGGCTGGTAACGAGAACACCAACAGATATATCAATATCATGAAAACATGATTCCAGTTTCGATGTAACTCGTACTTGGACACAGTTTGAACCTTACCAAGAAATAACTAAACAAATCATGTAAACTGTAACAGTGTAACATAGCATAGACATTTAGTATAAAGATATATCCGTACATGCAAAACGGAAGCTTCAAAACAAATAGCCTTACAATTGTCAGGAATCAGAATGATGAAATTTGATGAGGGCTAACCTGTGCGACTGCAGAAATCACAAGGATAGGCAAGGTTGCGAGTGCAACAAGAGCAACCCGCCATTCTAGCAGCATACCAAGAAGAAGTGCCACAAAAATAGCTGATGTATCTTGGATGAATATAGAAAGCCTGTTGCTGAAAGCAGCACGAACAAAGGTTGCATCATTTGCAAGTCGCATTGACAAAATGTCCGCACTGTTCTCCTCATCATCAAACCATCCGACTTCATTGCGTAGAATTGCTGGAATGCAGTAAAGGGGCAGCAATCACAGATCAGTCTTGGGCAGTACAACGGCATTTTTTATACTAAATTACTAATACTAAGCTACGATGTTAGAACATTGTAGCATTATTCAATGCATTAGATATTGATGAGATGTGCTTCATGTAACGGGGATATTATGCCAAGAATATGTTATAAAAGGAGGGTTTGCACCATCAAGGACACAAGAATGAAACTTTCATTACATACCTGAAAACATCATCCTTCTTACACGCTCAGTCATTTTCTCTCCCATTATACCAAAATAGAAGTGTTGCAAGAAGTTAGCCAGCACAGTAATTATACCCATGCCAACAATGAATGAGCAGTACTTGTTCACTTCATCATGTACATCGCGGACACCTATTCTGTAGTATGCCACCAGTATTAAGGATATCGTATAAGCAAGAAGAGGATTAAATGAACCAAAGCAGGCAGCACCAGCACTCCCCAGCAGAGCATAAAAATACTCTGTGAGGCTAAGCTCAGCAAGCTTCCAAAATGATGGAGCCTTCATTTGATGCTTCTTTGATGGATCAGAACGAAAATTATCAAACATATCAAGAGTTCGGCTGAAAGTTTTCGAGTGGGAACGCTCATTTTTTGGATCAGAAGTCAATAATGGTGATATTGGTGATTCTGGATCTGAAGTATTTGAAGACTGTCGATGTAGGGGGACATCGATTTTGGGAAGATCAGGCAATTTCATTTCAAAACTATCCTGCCTTTTGATGGATGGAGCTCTCTCAGAAGGAACCATTGGTAGTCTGATTTCTGCCATTTGCTCTGAAGGAGGACTCTGAATGTTTGGCGACTCACGTGAGTTAGGGTTAGCATCAGAATTTCGAAATGCAAGAAAACCATGTGTTTTCTGAAGTGAAGGTGATTTTGACATGATAGGAGAAGATGACTCCTGGAAGCTGTGACTTGCTGACGAATCCCGTTCAATTTGGAAGGAGCTGGGCTCTTTGTAGTTTCTCATAGGTGTCCTGAAACAGTTTAGGAGAAAACAAGTGCTTTCGATCAGCAGACAAAACCAATAAACACTTCAAAGGACAAACAAAACCTAACAGATCTATGAAATCAGTATTGTATTATGCCAGTTGCTGCAGGCATGACAAACAAACATTTTATTCCAGCGGAGCAAAGTAAATTGTTAAGACCTTATAGTAGGCATATACAAGGAACTGAGCGACATCAATCTGAAGCTAATAGCACAATAAATAATTCAGAGCTTACAGAAGGTAAGGTATGTCAAGGAACTGAAACTGTTTCACTGAAACCCCAACATATGTTGTGTGTGAAATAAGCATTCAGAAGTAACAGCTCTTCTGCAAGCTAAGAGGCAGTTACACATATTGCTTGACACAAACAGCTCAATCAAAATATACATGTACATAACTTAGATATTTCACTTTCATCATGCAGGTCACGTGTATGAAAATAAAATTTGTACAATATCAAATGCACAGATGAGTGAGCCCAGAGGAATCAGAACAATTTGCACCTTAACATCATCCGTCCAAGATTACCATATAATATTAAAACAGAATGCCACTATTCTTTGTTCGGTATACAGAAACTAAGAGATAGATGTTACAAACAAATAAAGCAGCTAGAATGAGGAAATATCACCGTTCCGTTGGACATAAACAAATCAGACAATATAACACAATAAAGTAGGCACAAAATACTAAAGGGACTAATAAACCAGGACGGAGGTAGTAAAAAAGTAAAGATGCGACAAAGTAGCCATGTTGAAATGTAATAGTGGCAGTCGCGTACATAAGCAGATTTATTTTTTATCATATTTCTACATCAACATAGGAACTCAAATCAAAATAAAACGACAGCTGTTCACCAAAGAAGAATCAGGAAAGTTTGCACAAACATAAAATTATACTTCCAAGGAAGTAGCGGATCACTAGTTGCATATGAGATGATGCACTGACCTCTTCGGAAGTTTTGCTGCTTCTTCACACTTAAGAAGTTCAGCATAAAGACCATCAAGATTTAACAATTCTTCGTGTGTCCCCATCTCAACAAGTTGGCCTTCCTCCATCACTGCTATATAATCAGCATTCCTGATAAGGCTGAGACGTCTGGCTATAATGATAGTAGACCTCCCGAGCATCAAAACATCTAGTGCTTCCTGAACAGCTTTCTCAGCCTCAAAATCAAGAGCACCAGTAACCTCATCCAGCAAAAGAATTGATGGATTTGAGAGCACAGCACGAGCAATGGAGAGCTTTATCTTTTGTTCCTCAGTCAGCGAAAGCCCAGCACGGCCAACCTATTTCATATTAGTTTGAATTAAACAACATGTCAGAACTGTAAAAATAAATAAAGAAATTCTCGTTCCAGCAACTTCTAAGATAAAAGCAGCAAGGTACCTGGGTTTCATATCCTTTTTCTAGCGAACTGATGAAAGTATGTGCATGAGCTGTTTTGGCTGCCTCCTCAATCTGGTCAGTTGTAGCAGATCTTCCATACGCGATATTTTCCCGAATGCTCAAGCTCAACAATGCTGGTTCTTGGGTCACAAGTCCTATTTGGCTTCTTAACCACTCTAGCTTCAAGTTCTTTATATTTTCCCCATCCAAAAGTACTTCACCTGTGACACATAACAACGAGTAAACCATAAGCATAGTTGAGGTGACAAGATAATAGAAAAAATAGCTTGCAACTAATAATACCTAAGGAACCCAAAGAAAACTATAATACCTAAGGTTGGGTCATAGAATCGCTCCATGAGAGGTATTATGCTGCTTTTTCCTGAACCATTTCTGCCAACAAGAGCAACAGTCTTTCTAGCAGGTACAGTAAGGTAGAAGCCACTTAAGATGGGGATTTCTGGGCGGGAGAGATAACTGAAGTAGACATTACGAAACTCAATGTTGCCTTGTACTGAATTTAAGGTACGACCATCCTGGTTTACAGTAGAAGTTGAACGGCTTATCATTTCATAGAGTCTGTATGCAGCTATACGCCCTTGCTCGAAGGAATAGAAGTTCGTTGCTGCTTGATTGAGTCCACTACAAATAATTAAGAGCACAGGGTAAGATGATCATTAGTGCAGAAGTGTAGAAATAAGGAAATCTCTGACAATTAACATGCTTACAGTCCACTCAGAATAATAGCAAACAGGGCAACTACAATTTCACCACCATTGGCTCTTCCATGCAAAATAAGGAATCTCCCGACCCAAAGTTGTAAGGCACAGGAACATATGGCGAGCCCATATGTAAATCCGAGACCAAGACCTTGCACCAGACTTATCAGAATCCCATAGCGCAGAGTCGCTTGAAGCGAAGTAGCATAAGAATACTTTGCCAGGGTCTCATTTGTGAAGGAGTACAAAGTCCTAATGTATAAGATTGCCTGCAAAACAAGCACTGCTCAGCTGGATATACAACTTCATTTACAGTGGTTGATGGATGCAACTCTGAAAACCAAGCATGCTTTATTTTGCAACTAAAGTGACCCAGCCAACAATATCAATAGAAACAATTGACAGGTTTTATTTTCTTATCGGTTCACAGGCAAGTTAATATACCTGTTCAGCAATGCTTGCTGCCTCGCCATACGCATCCTGAATATTTTCTGCCAGCCTATGGAGAAATATGTTTGATATTCCTCCTGCAGCAACAATGAAGGGTCCAGTAGCCAATGTCAAAAGAGCTATTTGCCAACAGTTCACCAAACCAATGACAAGTCCACCAAAAAATGTAGCCATATTGTGGATGTAGTTTCCAACCTAAAAATAACACAATTCAAAACAATTCAATGGACCGTACAACAGCAATATAAAATACAAAATGAACCATAGACCATATATAAGATAATACATAGCAGTTCGGTAGACCATATAAGATAATACATAACAGTTCGGTAGACCATATGGCGAAACAGACAATCAAGCATGCAATTTATTATCCACAGTTAAGAAGGTTAATCATAAGACTGAATGAACCTTATAACAGCAAGATAAACTATAGAATGGTTCAATAGACTATAGAGCAGATATGTAACACAATTCATTATCAATAATTAAGAAGGTTCAGCAATGAAAACTCACTTTCTCGCTCAGGGCAGACTGAATGAGCAAGACATCACTCAGCACTTGACTAACAATATCACCATTGTTTCCATAGGTATCAAAGAAACTCATGTCTTGGTTTAACAAGACTTGGACATACTTTGACCTTATCACTGCTGTCTGCCTTTCCCCAGTCAAAATCCAGCACGAAACCTCTGTAAATACAGCAGACTTAATGAAATTTGCAAAATGTACAAGGACCGTTTAGTGATTTTGATAAGTTGATGCAGACTCATCTTACCTATCCATCCAGCAAAGAACACACCAATGGCTATATAGAGGAAGTATAAAGCATGCTGCAGAGCCAACAACAAAAAGGGTGACTTGTAAAACACAAAGACAAATAATCTGGTAGAGAAAAACTATTATAGGCAGACAGCAAGACAAGTGAACGATACACAAACATTTTCTGGGACAAAAGACAGCTAATATGCAGTATTTACACGTAGCGTGGCAAATTACAAAATTGATAAGTGAGCGCTAACATCTGTACAGAAAAGCATGACAAAGTTACAAGTTTCCCATAGACCGGTATGCAAAGGTTCATGCAAACGAAATTTCAAGCATGAACTTGTAAAGATTCACGAGAGTGGTTCTCTTCTTCCATATGGATTTGTAGAAAGCGTGGTTTGCATTCAAATTCACATACAAACAAGTGAAATAGAAAATTAATCAGGTAAACATAAGTAGAAAATCATAATAGCAAGTTGGGGCTCCAAATTGAGATGGTATGAGCTCAGCACAATAATGCAGTAAGAACAATTACAGAGCATAGTCAGATCATATTGGATTGAAATAAATAGCATTACTTAAACAGATGTGCCTATCATTTTTGGAAAACCATAAAAATAAATTATCAAAAGAGAAAGATATGCAGCCAGCCTCGCACAGCAAGCATGTCGGACGTCATGATCTGGTTGGAGAAGAGCCATCCAGATTGTGGTTGACACGAACTTTGGTGTATCCATTGAATTGTATGTGGAAAGCAACAAGTACTACTTTCACGTCGTCTAGCCCAAAGGAGAACATATGCGCTTGGCCGCTACTGAGTGGGGTGACCGGTTGAGCGTGCAGGCCTCAAATGGTTAAATCTACTTAAACGGTCATCCTAACTAAATTCCTTTGTCGGTATTCCATCCAGATAAAATGCTATAATTCCCTTCCTTTAAAGCAAACACATGCAGCACATTCAACCCCAGCAAATGGAATAAGTATGATGACAATAATCTTGGCATGAATAAATAACTACTGCTTACCAAACAGCAGAACATCAATTATAATCTATATTAACAGTACATATCGATTATAACTTATATTGACAGTAGCACCTAAAAAGAACAGTACAGGAATCGAACAGCACATTTTCACATTCAGTCCTAAGCACGTGATTTAAGCAGATTTCTCCGTAGCATCATCTTCAGGAATTGAAAACTATAAAAATGTATTATCAGAACAAATGAAAGATATGCGGCCAGCCATGCACAGCGAGCATGTCGGACGTCAAGATCTGGTTGGAAAAGAGCCATCCAGATCTGGCTGGACGTCATTGAATTGTATGCGTAAAGCAACAAGTACTACTTTTGGGACCTCGTGTACGCCTTACCCCTTACGTGTCGTCTAGCCCAAACAAGAACCCATGAGCTTGGCCGCTACCGAGCACAGTGCGAGCACATGGCCCCCAAATGGCTAACCCTATTAAATAGTGATCCCGAACTAAATTCTCTTATCGGTATCTCATCCACCAAATGGTTTGACCCTACTTAAACGGTCATCCTAACTAAACTCCCTTGTCGGTGTTCCATCCCGACAAAATTATACAAACTATAATCCCCTTCCTATAAAGCAACCCATGCAGTGCATCCAACCCCAGCAAATTGTGATGGCAACAATCTCGTAAAACAATGTAAGTAGCAGGCATGAGTAAAGAAGTATGACTTGGCAAACATCAGAACGTCATCGATTTACAATTTGTATGAACAGTGCACCAGGACTTGAACAGCCACATTCAGTCCTAGGCACTTGATTTAAGCAGACTTCTCCTAACATCAGAACATTGATTATAATTTATATGAACAGTACACCAGGACTAAGACAGCACATCTTCACATTCAGTCCTAAGCATAGAAGCAAATTTCTCCCTAGGATCATCCCCTCTTCTGTTTGAGCAAATTGGGCAGAACTAGAACGAAACTAGCACAAATGTTCTAAGAGAACCCAGATTGCTAACTACACCCAGGTACTGCAGGAAAACCATAAATAAATACTAGCATTACTTGAACAGATGCATCTATCACTTTTGGAAAACCATAAAAATGTATTATCAGAACTAATGAAAGATATGCGGCTAGTCACGCACAGCGAGCATGTCGGACGTCATGATCTGGTAGGAAAAGAGCCATCCAGATCTGGCAGGACATCATTACTTAAACATTGATTATAATTTATATGAACAGTACGCCAGGACTAAGACAGCACATCTTCACATTCAGTCCTAAGCACTTGATTGAAGCAAATTTCTCCCTAGGATCATCTCCTCTTCTGTTTGAGCAAATTAGGCAGAAATAGAACGAAACTAGCACAAATGTTCTAAGAGAACCCCAGATTGCCAACTACACCCAGGTACTGCAGGAAAACCATAAATATATAGCATTACTTAAACAGATGCATCTATCACTTTTTGAAAACCATAAAAATGCATTCTCAGAACTAATGAAAGATATGCAGCTAGTTAAGCACAGCCAGCATGTCGGACGTCACGGTCTGGTTGGAAAAGTGCCATCCTGATCTGGCAGGACATCATTGAATTATTATGCGGAAAGCGACAAGTAGTACACAGGCCTCAATTGGCTAACCCTGCTTAAATGGTCATCCTGAACTAGATTCTCTTGTCGGTACCCCGTCCACAAAACGTCTTAACCCTACTTAAACGGTCGTCGTAACGAAATTCCTTTGTCGGTATTTCCATCCAGAAAAAATGCTACAAATTATAATCCCCTTCCTATAAAGCAACCCATCCAACCGACAAATTATGACACCAATAATCTCGTCAAGCTAAGCAGCGCGCATGAGTAAAGAAGTGTTAGTTGCCAAACATCAGAACATCACATCATCGACTACAATTTGCATCTACAGTACACCAGGACTCCAATAGCAACTGACAGTAGCAAATCTCTCCATAGGATCATCTCCTCTTCTGTTTGAGCAAGTTAGGCGGAACCATCACAAATGTTGTAACCGAATCCAGTACCCAGCTAGCTACCGAAACATGGAGCCGGCATGGCAGTGAGAGTGAGATCTGCGGCTGCTGCGGGGGGGAAGACGGGGCGTGCGCGCACCTGCTTGATGTCGCGGAAGAGCTGGTCGGTGTGGCGGCCGTGGAGGGAGTTGATGGCGCGGCCGAAGAGGTGGAGGTAGACGACGAGCGCGACCCCGTGGGCGGCGGCCGCGGCGCCGCCCGCGGCCATGAGCGCCCAGTCGAGGCGGTCGGCGCAGGCGAAGAGGCGCTTGAAGGGCACGGCCGCGGGCGGGGGCTCGGGGTCCTCGCCCTCGGCCCCCTCGTCGCCGTCCTCGGGGCCCGCGCCGTCGGGGTGGCGGGGCGGGTCCCCGACGCCGAATGCGTCGGCGGCGTAGGGCGAGGGCGACTCCGGCGGCTCGGAGGTCTCGGAGACGGGCGTGAGCGGCTGCACGTGCGGCGGGGACCAGCCGAACAGCCCCCGCGACACCATGGCCGGCTAGGGTTCGGGCTGGGCGAGTCCGTGCCGGGTGGCTGGCCAACGGCTACTGGGTGAGCGGCGGCGGTGGCGGCGGGGGATTTGAATGGGGCGGGTGGTGGTGGGCGGTCGGTCAAACGGGAGGGGCGGGGGGAGATGCTGGCGGAATGAATGGCGAGGGCGACGGGGGCTTCAGGTTCCCTGTTCCTGTTGGAGGCCTCAGTGACATCTTTGAGCCAACGCTGCAGCGCCGTAGGGTTCAACGCGCGGGAGTCGGAGATGTAGCTGCAGCGCCGTAGGGAGGCATGCCACAGCTACATCCTGGAGGAGTTCCAGCTGCAAGTGGCCCTCTGCTCCACGTTGATCTACAACACTCTGCACACTCTGCACGGCAATGAGCCACCGCCGACCAACGGCAGCACGGAAATACTTGTCCTCAAAATGAATAGAGGGTCCTCAGGTTATGATTACTGTGAGTTGGCTGGGCTTGCATACAAATAAAGTAGATTCCAGCACTAGAGCCACACAGCTCCTCCAGCACACATACTACATACATATACAAGATACAACCCTCATATGCTTCAGATTACACTACGGAATAGATCGATCGATCGATCGAGTTCGGCACGGAACCAAGATGAAGATCCGCCAACCCGTTCAAAACCAAGTCCACCACCAGGGAAGGGAAGGGGGCTGCCACCAAAACAGACGGGCAAATTCTCTGGTCAGGCCCGCCTCAGCTATTAACTCACACTGAATTATCGACACAACAGGTGTCACAAGGGAATCGGAATTGAATCGATTCAACTGAATCCAAGGAAACATGCAGAGTTAACCGACACCGAATTGTCGATGACGCGAGGATGAAGTGCTGCTAGTAGGTACCTTGATCTTCCCTGCGGACAGAAGCTAACTCCGGCAAAACATCAAGTGCTGCAGCAAACTGAAAAGAGATACAGTTAGCACAGACGGCGCGCTGACAAGCCTTCCTGCATAACAGACCGTGCGATATGTGCATAAATATAGGCTGGCTGCACGCGCCTTTGCAACCCCAGCAATAACCATGCTGTTTTCATTCCAATACTCTGCATTTATACGTTTGCCCGCCTGTTACTGGTTCTGAACCAGACCGCGGTGTGCGGCGGATCTGGTTCGAGGCCGCCAGCAGGAGCGGAGTTTTTGTGTTTCCAGAAACAGCAAGGCACTCTCGTTATCAAGAGCACCACGGCAATAAAACTCTTCCTTTTCCCCCCAAAAGGAGAGGAGAAAAAATAAACTTGCGTGCGCCCATGCTGGAAACATGGCATTTCTTTGGCCTCATGTGCACAGGATAGGAGGCTAAGGTTGATGATGATTCCTTTGAGCATAAGATGGCAAAAACTGGTGCGCTTTTGAGCTGGATGTGATTGTACATACATATAGGATCCATTCGGCACACTTCACGCGTGGAAGAAAAGGCTGTTGATACATAAACGGTGTGTGGAGGACAGCAGTATGCATACCTGAAGACGAAACGGATGATGCGCTCCAAAGGACTTTCTTCGCATTATGCCCAGACAATGCTGCCGCTCGGGGTTCGGTTAGCACCAGGACAAATGGAAATGAGCTCTGCGAGGAAAAAGGCAAAAGCTTCGCTCGCAGATAAGAACAAAAGATACACTTCAGCCACAAATGTCAGTATCTTCAGCCACAAATACTAATATTACCACTGTTAATGATGAACTCTGTAGTTTGCCGGTGACGGCCTGAAAGAGTGAGTGTGGTGGGTAAGAGCACCCACACGAACCACCCACAATGGTAAGCTCTAACAGCTGTATTATGATGAGCAGTAATAAAACAGGTAAAATCACAAACAATTAATCCTCATACGACTAGAGAGATGTAAACAAACTATATTTCTACATTGCTTAGCAAAGGTCGGATCTCTAGGGGAAAGATTAGACCATCTGGAGTCGAAACGTCACTCCACGGTCCACATGGCATCTTACGGAACAAACTTCTCGTATCTTGCATGATGATTTGTATGCTTAAATAGGAATAAGACAAACGGTGGGAAACAAACACTGTTGAATGGTTTGCATTGCTCATGGTAGATTATTATCAACAACATATGTATATTTGGATAATGGGCCAGGAACAGAAG
This sequence comes from Triticum aestivum, assembly GCF_018294505.1. NCBI lineage: Eukaryota > Viridiplantae > Streptophyta > Magnoliopsida > Poales > Poaceae > Triticum > Triticum aestivum. Next base: position 751,241,705 of record NC_057800.1, read on the forward strand.
AGTTCCTCTAACTAAAAAGGCCAACATGGCAGACAAGCAAAAGAGAAAAACAGTACCAATATCAGCAATGCCATGTTTTGGACAAGGTAAAACAGCACATATTTCCAAGTTTTGGACAAGGTAAAACAGCACATATTTCCAAGTTTTGGACAAGGTAAAATAGCACATATTTCCAAGTTTTCGACAAGGTAAAACAGCACATATAATATAAGAGACTTTTTTCTGACATACAAAATGACCGCCGCTTACTCACATTATGAGCTTCCTTGATGAGACGGCCAAGACACATGGCATACAAGACAGGAATGGCTAATCCCAGACCTGCCCTTGTATGCAAAGGTAACTGTCAAAAGTATAGAAGCTAGGAAATGCTATAGAAACTAGCTAGTGCCAACAAAAGTCTGATGCAAAACGGCGGGCAGGTCAACAAAAGTATAACGGAGTCGCAGCATCAACCATCTCAACTGGATTTAGAAGTTCCTTCTGCCTCCTCCGCTGTTTCTGTGATCCCCTGAAGAAGTTCCTTCGGAATTGCAGCTGGGTCTACCTCATAGCTATCTTTGGGGACGTTTGGAGCTTCTTCCCCTGACAACCTATAGAAGGGGACCTGATGTGAAAACCGAAACATCTCCTCTTTTGGAATCCTCTTGATGACGTTCTTGTTCTGGTGACGCTGAAAAACTGTCCGAAATCCAGTAACCTTAACCAAGGGAATTACAGAGATTCCATGATCTTCGTCATAATCATCCAGTACCTCAACCAGATCATAGACATGCAGCACATTGTCTGGAGTATCTCCATCCCATTCAGGGGACCAGTTTCGGTACAAAGCCCAGATATCGCCTTCCCGTGGGTAAACTTTGACCACCCCACGTGGGCCTTTCTCCCATTTAATCTGGTGAGAGAACATGTTGACCACGTCACAGATTTCATGTTTGGCAATCCTGAAATCACCACACGTCTTTGCAAAGCCAGAAGAAACCCAACTCAATGGTCCAAATTCACTATTCGTCTTCGACTCGAGGTAACTTATTTTGACCTTAAACGGGTTCAAGGAGATAACTTTCTGGATAAATGTGTAGAAACGAGGCATGCCATCATCATCGTCGTATGAAGCCCAAATTTGATCACTCTGAAAACATTCCTCGGTACGATCCTTATCAAAATCATGGAAATCAGGATCAGGAACAGTATAAGACACAGCGTCCTCGTCTTCATTTCCAGCAGCTGTGCTATCAGCAGAACCATTGCTATTAGCAGAACCATTCTCCTCTGGATCCACACAAACATCTTTCTTTGCAGTAGAATCAACTGTTGCTTTGCTAACCTCAACATATTTCTTGCTCGCTGGACCATCAACGGTAACTTGGATTGGCCTACTTCGTATCTCACTTAGCTTCTCCTTCAAATCGCTCTTCATCTTGTCAATCAAAATTCTCTTAAGATCTGACTTAGAGAAAATCTTAGTTACGCTGAGCCGAGTAACAGGCCTGGGCTTCCAAGTGGGCACACCATTAACAATCTGAAACTCAAAGGCACTGTTGGTTGAAAATGGTATAGTTCCAACTGGCATTCTAGCAAATTGGGCCCATGGACCTGAGGGAATGGATGAACCAACTCCAGCATCAGTTCTCATCTTCTTTCCAAATGCAGTATCGCCCATTCCATGGTTCGTTGACACATCTGCTTGCCTTTTTAGAGGATTGTGCTTCCTCTGAAAAGCTTCTTCCCTTCTTGCTACTGCCTGTGCCTCCTCCCTGTCTCTCTTAACTTTCTCATATGTCTGATGAACCATATTAGCAGCTTGAGCCGCAGCAGATGACGATGCAGTAGCACTGGCTGCACCAGCTGCCCTTGAGAATGGACCCCACTGAAAATTTCTCCCAGTGCTTGCATCTTGAGGTGCACCACTGATGTTTGAGCCCCGTACTGCATGAACATCCTCAGTTGGTGGCACCGGTACCTCTTTTGCAAGGAATGGGTCGCGGCAGCTAGGGCAGAGAAGAGTATGATTTATATACACTCTGAGATATTCAAAATTCATCTTGCATTTGTTGCATGAGGTCCAAAATGTGTCCTTCATTGCTGGAGGTGGAGCCTGATGATGAGGAGGCGGGCGCTGTGGGGGTGGGGGCGGGCGCTGGCGCGCTGCAGATGTTGTTGGCCCTGTCTTTGGCTTGTTTGCTCTTGGCTTGAAAGCAGGTGATTTGGCTGCGAAATTCTCGAAGCCATTGGTTGCACCTTGAGTTGCACTTGTCCTATTTGATTGGGCTGTCTTCTGTTGTAGTACAACTACTTTCCTTTTCTGATCATACAACAGTCTCTTGGTTTTATCAGATAACACAGTCCATGCCTCTTTAACCAACTGGAAAGCACCCTCAGCGCCCACTGATTTGTTCTTGTCAGGATGGAGTAGAAGTGCCATCTTCCTGTACTGCTTCTTCACAGTTTCATCATCTGCTGACGTGTCCACAGAGAGGATAGAGTAATAGTCATTCTCACCAGCAACCTTCAGTTCTGATGTAAGGTAAACATCAAAGGTGATGATCATCTGCATAATGCCCTCAAGATCCGGAAAGAGAGACTTGGCCTTGAGTGCGAATTTCTTGGCACCCTGCAGGTCCTTGGATTCAAACTTCCTCTCTGCAATTTGCTTCGCCCTAAGGGCCTCATCCTTGTTGCACTCCATTCCGTCGCAGGTCAAGAAGGTACAAACAGCAGGCACGCTTTCACAGTGTACTTGGAGAAATATCAGACCTCAGAGCCACGCCCTCTCTTCCACCAATCAGCGTCGAGCACGTGACCAGTTTTAAAGCCCTGCCCAAAAAAGGGAACCGATGTTACCAAAAAAATCATATACGACAAATAGATAAAGATTTTTAAAAAAAATACAGCCCTCTCGTGAATGACAGGAATTATAAACTAGTGCATGGACGACAGATATAAATGCTCAGGATCAATTGAAAATACAAAATTGTTGTATAATAACAACCATCCTGGGGCACAATGGGTGACGACGCAGCACCGCATTAAGGGTGCAAGACCAAGTGCAGATTCAGAAATTTACAGTAACCGTCTTAGCACAGACATAACTGTAAATGCGCATAACTGAAACACTACCGTAGCATGCAACGGACAAAACGTCACGGAATGAAGGGCCAATTGAATTGAAAGATACAGAACATCATACCGACAAAACGGAGAACCAATTAAAAGATACAGGCAGGGTGCTGACAAAACCAGCGTGGCTGGAATTACAACTACACAGAGCTCAACTTAGGCCTAGTACGAAACATAGTAAATTTACTCGGAGAAATATCAGACCTCCAAGCCCTGCAATATCTTTCAGCAATCAGCGTCGAGCAAGTGACCATACAAGAAGTTTCCAAGCCCTGCCCAAAAGGGAACAAATGTTACCAAAAATGGTATAGAACGAATGGATAAAAAAAAAACTTGTACAAATACGGCCCTCCCCGGCATGACAGGAATTATAACTACACAAAACTAGTGCATGAACGGCGCACATAAATGCTCAGAATCAATTGAAGATACAAAATTGCCGTATAATAACAAATCAAAAATGGCGCACAATGGGTGACGACACAACACCGCATTAAGAGTGCAAGACCAAGTGCAGATTCAGAAATTTACAATAACCGTCTTCAGAACAGACGTAACTGTAAATGCGCATAACTGAAACACTCCCGTAGCTAGCGCGCAACGGACAACACGTCACTGAACGAAGGACCAATTGAATTGAAAAGATACAGAACATCGCAGCGACAAAACGAAGGCCCAATTAAAAGATGCAGACAGGGTACCGACAAAACTTTGCGCGCGACCGGCGAAACGGCAGAATTCGCCGGATAATTTGAACCCAAACCCTAACCCTAGCTAGCGCGCGCAGGCGAACCCGCCGAGAGGGCGCGGGGCTCCGGACAGGGCTGGCTTGATGCAGGGCTGGGGAATTCGGTGTAACTGACGGAAACTGATCTTTTTCTGCAGAATTCGTTCAGCACAGCAGAACACGTCGGGAGCCGGAGCATCAGTTGAGCCGAGCCCGGAGCTGCCGCGGAAACAAACTGCTGGAACTAATCTACGGCGCGGGAAAGGAACGAATTGCCTTCGTTTTGGGGAAAACGGGGATTTTTCGTTCGGGGCGCGGAGCAGAGCAGCGGCGGCCGGAGCGGCGGCCCGGGGCGGATCTAGGCGGCGGGCAGGGCGTGCGGGGTTCGAGGAGGCTGGTCCGGGACTACTAAGCGACCAGCCGCCGGAGGAGCGGAAGGTGGCCGTACCTCGGAGACAAATGCCCGAAATTCAGGGGCGCCGCCGCTGAAGCCCCGGGGCGTGGACGGGGGGTGGGTGCTCGGCGGCGGCTCGGGGGTGCGCTTGCGGCGCGGGGAGGGAGGGAGGGAGGGGGAGGAGCGAGGTTATACCGGCGGAGGGGACGGAGGAGGATCTAGATTCCCGGGGACATTTCTCCTCGGGTGTGTTGGGCCATGGATTTGTTTTTTTGATTGATTCAAGGGAACCTACCCAACCCTAGCTTAATCTAGGGGCAGTTCTTAACCCAACCCAAGGGTCTGGTTAGGATTTAACCATGGGTGAGTCAAGTGTGGTGGGTGGGGGTTGGGTGGGTGGGACACTCTAGGGGGTGTCTTTTGGTTGCCCACAAAAGTTCAACCAAGCCCGGTGTATGTTGGATCTTTTCGATGCCGGGCTGTTTGGTGGCCCACAAACACTATTGGGCCTGCACAGCACGGTCCTTCAAGCATCCATGAGCCTGGCTCGCTAGAAATTGCCGACTCACTAGAAACAGCCGAATCGGCAGTTTCTAGCGAGCCAGGGGCCCGAGCAATGCGAGGAAGCGCACGAGGGTGGCTTGCTGGAAATGCATTAGCAGTTAATCACCTTATCCCCTCGTCTCCTTCCTCCTTCTCTAATTACTCACACTGATCTCGACTGCTCGCGCGCCGGATCCGGCAAACAGGACCCCCTGCCGCCGCAGCTGCAGTGCTCACTGCGTGCGAGGCCGCCGAGGCGCCCGTCGCCGTCGTGCTCGAGCTGCTCATGGCGCGGCGACTGGGAGTGTGCGGGCGTGAGGCGAGCTGCTGCAGCGGAGGGCGAGTGCGCCGGCGCGACGAACGTGGGGCTAGCTACGACGCCAGTGATGGTGTCCCGGATTAGGGGGTGCTAACCTAGTCGGCACATGCTCCTTGGTTGGGACGATGGGGCCTTCATTCGTATTCAAGATGGACTCCGGAGGCAGTATGCAGGAGGCGTGATTGATACTACCTCCATCGAAGACTTGTCGTATACTCCAAGATTTCTCCTGCCGCCTTGTGCCTAGGTACCGACCTTGTAACCCTAGATACCCTACCTGGCGTATATATAAGCCATGGGGTTTAGCCTGCAAAGGGAAGATTAATGCAGTATCATTCACCTAGCCCTAGAGTTAGACCACATATTACCATCTCGAGGTAGATCAACTCTATACTCGATACATCTCCGTTAATATAAACAAGAGCAGGACGTAGGGTTTTACCTCCATCAAGAGGGCCCGAGCCTGGGTAAAACACTATCTCTCTGTTCCTGTTACCATCCATCCTAGATCCACACGTCAGGACCCCCTACCCCAAGGTCTGCTGGTTTTGACACCGACACTGGTGCTTCCATTGAGAGTTTTGATGTGGGATCAACAGAAGGATCGATGGCTCGTTCGTAGATCAACTGTGCAACGGCCGCAGGAGCATTTATGCCCCTGGCCAGCTTTTCATGTTCGGTAGCATAATCTTCTGCGCCGACTCGACAGGCCACCTCGCTTCCGTCGAAAACTACGCCCCAGGTTGGATTGTGACCTTCGGTGGCCTCGAACACATCGTAGATTGCCGCGACAAACTCGTCCTGTCAGGATGGGCGACCGGCCGGATTGAGAATCAACCCGGCTCCGGAGGATCGACTCCAGAACCGATCTCTATCAAGGACGTCGGGCCAGGGCATGTGGTGTCGCCGGAGACCCCCGGTGTAATAACTCTAGACGATCCTCTTTCGATCTCTGATCTGGACGTAGATCCGGCTCCCGCCCCTGAAATTGCGACATGCTTAGAGTCGACATGGCGCAGGATCTAGAATCATCTTCGGATCCCCTTCACACAGAAAGCATATCAAGTTATATGCTTGGCCCACTTCGGGTCAGCCCCACTTATAGCCAAGCAATAAATTCCAAAGAGCTCTCTCACCTCAATGAGATGCTTGACCGTATCCGGAGCATGTCTATCTCAGACGGCAAGGCTTCAGTTTATGATCAGATCGGACTTAAAGCCAACGATCGAGAAATTTACATCCCACCCACCACCCACCTAGTCGCCACAATCGATGATTTAACCAACGTGTTAGACTACGATGAGGCCACGGACATGGATGAAGATGCTGATGGCCCCACAGAAAACACCTCGCCTCTAGTAAACAATGGCAGGTGGACTGTGGCATCAACTTATGATGTCTACATGGTTGGCACCCCAATTCCCCTCCAAGACGTAAGCGTAGACAGAGAAGGGCCAACAATGGGGAACCTAGTGGTAATAACTCTACCTCCGATAATGGTGACGCAGCAGTCAGTGATGCTGACAACCCTGAGGAGGACCTTCAAGCCTCCCCAGTATAGAATGGCACACCTGAAGGGCATCTTGAGAATTTAGATCCCGGCGACCTCTTTGAAGGGGTCGACGATAACTATATGTCGGAATCCTAGGAAAAAGAGAGCCTTGGTACTGAGGACTACGTTGTCCCCGAAGACCCCTTCGAATAATAGCGCTTTCGGCGGCGCCTTATTGCCATGGCTCGGAGCATGAAACGCAAGCAGCGGCTCCTACAAGCAAACTCGAACGCACTAAATGAAAAGTGGGTCGAAGTGCTCTCTGCCAAGCAAGAACTAGAAGACTGGCGTCATAGTGCACCGAATTCATATCCACGCAACTGTCTGCTGGCGGAGTTCGATGAGGAGCTAGCCGTTGATGAGCCTGACCGACCCCCTAAAGGTCGGGGCAGGACAATGCGGGAAAACCTCAACACTCGGCCACCTCCACGCCGCTATGGCAAGGACCCTGTGGATTACCTAGACCCTCACGACGTTTGACGTCACATTGAGGCAACACAGGGCACCCTCCTCAGTCCATCTATGGATCAAGAGGGTGCGCGCCCGCCGGGCCAGATGGCTACAACGCCTAGATGGACAGGAACAGTCGCGCCCGAGATCAAGCCTACACACGATGAAAGAACATGCGGTGCCCCCATGTTTGGTTTTGGTAATTGATGACAATCTCTATGGACTAATGGTTGTCTTGAGTTATATTTGAAGGATTTGTCCATAGGATTTTCTTGAAGTCCATGTGTTGGTTTCAAGGAGTTTATGAGTTGACCAAGGTGCTATTAAGGAATTATCCAAAGATTGGTCATGCGAGTGTTGAGCTTATTGCAAGCATGTCTTGAAGAAGAAGGTTGTGTGATCATTCATGTTTACCTTCAATACATCATCCAAATGAAGAGTTGCAAAGATTTAAGGTTGATCAAGACTAAGTCAATAGTGAATCAAGTTGGTCAACTCACAAAACATAGAAGATGTACCGAGAGGGATCAAGTGATCCCATGGTATGGTAAGCATTGTCCATTGCACTTTGTGTACTAACCCATGGTCTATGTGAGAGTTCTATGTGGGGTTAGGTACGTATCCATGGGCTTGCATCAAGAGGAAGATATCATACAACCCATGGAAAGGATGACATCAAGTGGTGATCGTCATCAAGATTGCCGTGTGCAAGTTCAAGTGGAGCATCACGAAGAGATCAAGTGCTTGAATCTTGCCATCCATTGTGGTGTCAATGGACTTGTGAAGATGAGCCGAAGAGTGGCTCACCCATAGTGGACTATGGGGGAGCAATGATCTAGTCTTCATCGAGCCAAACAATCAAGAAAGGTGGTCCATCTTGAGGGAGTCAAGATCGTCATCATCTAGCTCAAGTGGACCATGTGCAAGGCAAAGGTTTGCCCTTGATAGGTTTTTTATTTTACCGGTCTCATGGTGGTAGTAGGGAGACTGGGTTATATGATCATTTGTCGTGCTATCAAGGGCGGCTCTCAAGTTGGTAGCTTGATCGTATCGTTAGTAGAGAGATCAAACCCTTGCATCCTTGCATCATGTTTCTTGGTTCTTATTTGGTTCTCTTTGTGAGTCTTAGAGCTTATGGTCATCTTGATGACAAGCTTGAGTTCATCGAAAATGGAGTTCACATGCGTCTTCTATGATGTTTTCGATGTTGGACGTTTTACCGGTCTTTTCCGAGGAAGGGTTCTCACCTTTTTCCTTTGGGACTTTTCTCATTTGCTTATTCTTGATATTTCTATCAAGATTGTGTTAGCCCATGTCGTTAGCTTTCCAAATAACTTGGTTTCGTTGAATTCGGAGTCCGTTTGCAAAAGTTGTGGCTGTTTTGGTAAAGGCTGCAGTGGTACTACCGCGACTAGAGCGGATGTAGTTTTTTACTACCGCTCCAGAGCAGTACTACCGCAGCTCCTGAGCGGTAGTACCGCCCCAGAGCAGTACTACCGTGGCTCCTAAGTGGTAGTACCGCTCCGGACCAAAATCTCGTGTTTTGCTCAGCGGAAGTAGGCACAGAAGTATTTTTTTAGTACCGCTCGCAAGTAGTAGTACCGCTACCATTTGCGGTAGTACCGTGAGGTCGAGCGGTAGTACCGTGAGGACGAGCGGTACTACCGCTCCAAAGGTTCTTTTGTCCTTTTTTCCTCCTTGCAGTTGTGTTTCGAAGGGGTACTGCCGCCCTAGCGGTAGTACCGCTCCTTGGAGCGGTAGTACCGCTCTGTGCGGGCTGTGAGCATAACGGTTGGATCGGGAGCTCCTATAAAAGGGGGTCTTCTTCCCCATTCAACCTTATCCTTTGAGCTCGTGTTCTTACCCCATTGTTGACCTTCTTCGAGCTTGCTAACTCTCAATCCCTCCATGGATTCTTGCTAGTTTTTGAGGGAAAAGAGAGAGGAGATCTAGATCCACATTTCCACCAATCACTTTCTCCTCTATGTGAGGGGAACCCCTTGGATCTAGTTCTTGGAGTTCTTGGTGTTCTCCTTCTTGTTCTTCCTCTCATTTTCCTCCCTAGCATTAGTTGCTTCGGTGGGATTTGAGAGAGAAGGACTTGGGCACTCCGTGTGCCCTTGCCATTGCATTTGGTGCATCGGTTTGAGTTCTCCATGGCGATACGTGGAAGTTACAAGTTGAGAAGCTTATTACTCTTGGGTGCTTGGTACCCTTGAGCTTGTTCCTCTTGGGTGCTTGGGCGCCCTAGACGGTTGGTGGTGTTCGGAGCTCAATCATTGTGGTGTAAAGCTCCGGGCAAGCGTCGGGGTCTCCAATTAGGTTGTGGAGATCGCCCCGAGCAATTTGACGGGTACCGGTGACCGCCCCCAAGGGTTGCCAAAGTGTACGGGTTCGGTGACCGCCCCCAAGGGTTGCCATTTGTACGGGTTCGGTGACCGCCCTCAAGGGTCCCTTAGTGGAATCACGGCATCTTGCATTGTGCGAGGGCATGAGGAGATTACGGTGGCCCTAGTGGCTTCTTGGGGAGCATTGTGCCTCCACACCGCTCCAAACGGAGATTAGCATCCGCAAGGGTGTGAACTTCGGGATACATCATCATCTCCGCGTGCCTCGGTTATCTCTTACCCGAGCCCCTTTACTTATGCACTTTACTTTGTGATAGCCATATTGTTCTTTGTCATATATCTTTCTATCACATAGTTGCTTATCTTGCTTAGCATAAGTTGTTGGTGCACATAGGTGAGCCTAGTTGTTGTAGGTTTTGTGCTTGACAAATTAACCGCTAGGTTTATTCCGCATTTGTTCAAGCCTAAACCGTAATTATTTTAAAGCGCCTATTCACCCCCCCTCTAGGTGACATCCTCGATCTTTCACACGGCTCTAGCCCGACCTCCGATGGGACATGACCCGGTTACGAGGTCTAGCCTACCCCATCCATTTCATATATAGGGTCATGGAACACCAGTTTATAGAAGGGTTTAATCCTGATACGTCCATTTTGCATTATATTTTTATGTTGATATTTATTGCATTATGGACTATTATTTCACTTTATGATACAATTCTTATGCATTTTCTCTCTTATTTTGCAAGTTTCACATAAGATGGAGATTGCGGGCAGCTGGAATTCTGGACCGGGAAGGGCTATATCGAAGGCATTTTTCTGAACATCTCCAAATGAGCTCAAAATTGACGGAGACTTATTTTTGAAATATATTAAAGTTATTGGTGAAAGAAATACCAGAGAGGGACCCACCAGGCAGCCACAAGCCTAGGGGACGTGCCCCACCCCCTAGGTGCGCTCCTCGAGCTTGTGGTGGCCCTCGCAGGCCTCCATTGCCCATCTTCCCCTATATGATGCCATTTGCCCTAGAAAAAAATCAGAGGGAAGGTTTCGGGATGAAGCGCCGCCGTCTCGAGGTGGAACCTGGGTAGGAGCACTTTTGCTCTCCGACGGAGAGATTCTGCCGCGGAAACTTCCCTCTGAGGGGGGAAATCGAAGCCATCGTCATCACCAACGATCCTCTTGTCGTGGGAGGGCAATCTTCATCAACATCTTCACTAGCACCATCTCATCTCTGTTATTCAATCTTTGTCTCAAAACCTCAGATTGGTAACTGTGGGTTGTTAGTTGTGTTGATTATATCTTGTAGTTGATGCTTGTTGGTCTATTTGGTGGAATATCATATGTTCAGGTCCATTATGCTATTCAATACCCCTCTAATCTTGAGCATGAATATATTTTATGAGTAGTTATGTTTGTTCTTCAGGACATGGGAGAAGTCTTGTCATAAGTAATCATGTAAATTTGGTATTCATTCGATATTTTGATGAAATGTATGTTGTTATTTCCCGTAGTGGTGTTATGTGAACATCGACTACATGACACTTCACCATCTTTGGGCCTAAGGAAAAGCATTGTGGAGTAGTTATTACATGATGGGTTGCTAGAGTTACAGAAGTTTAAACCCTAGTTTATGCGGCATTCCGTAAGGGCTGATTTGGATCCATATGTTTCATGCTATGGTTGGATTTATCTTAATTCTTATTTCGTAATTGCGGATGCTTGCGGAAGGGGGTAATTATGACACCCCTGTAATTAAGCTACAATTATCTCTGACTAATGATGCCATGTCACCACTTTTTGTTAAGCTTAATTGCCTCTTAGTTGAAAACCAATTCAAATTCAAATTTAAATGTAAGTTGAATAATTAAATTTTTCAAAAGGTAAATAAAAATGTAGGTTGGTTTGTAAATATTCACTAACTAATCGTCATGTAAGAATCAATATTTTACAAAATTTTGGAGATACGGGAATACCAACTATACCTTCCTCCATTAAAAGAAATTATGTGAAAATTGCTTCGTGTGATTTGGGAGCTAGTGTTAATGTTATGCCTTTCTCTTTACTAGTAAGCTTGCAAGTGCAATGCACGTCTCGACTAATGCTCTTCCAAAGATACGTGCACTACAAAACACACCCGTATAAGTGAACCATCCCAAATGTGAATTCGAAGATCCAACTAAAGACACTCAAAACGCTTGAAGATAAAGCTAGGCACCATATTTTGGCTCACTATCATCATGTATGTTGAGCAACAATGAAAAGTTTTTCAAAGGAAGAACAATGGTGGGCATGCGGTCCAATACAGCTGACAAAAGATACTACAAGAAGAAAATAAATATAATTTAAATGAATCTACTACCATTATAAAAGGAAGAGAGGGGGCAGATCCAAACAATCAGAGCCATCCGTTAGTAAGATCTAATAACCCTTAATCATTCTATGTTTAACGCACCAAGCCACGGAGTTAAGCCACTAACCCTCGATCGCTAAGCCCTACCCCAATAAAACTGCTGCGCACAACACCACGCCCACACGACCTTTTCCCCACTCCTTCTCCTCCCAGGGACGCCAGCGTTCAGCCGCCGCATCTCGCGACATCCACCGATTCTCCGCCGCCACCCTCGGCCCCGCGCCACCCGCCGATCCACACATCCTCCACCGCCGCTCAGCTTGGTCTCCGTCGACGCCGCTTGTCCTGCTTCCCCGCAGACAAATCCGAGCATGAGCAGCCCCCCACCGGTCCAAGAATGCTGGAACAGCCCCTGCCGATGCTGCCTGTCGGTCTGCCTCAACTGCCCACGCCAACCTCTCAATCCCTCCACTGCCCGCTGTGTCTCCCACGCCCTGGCGACCCCTCATCCAGCGTGCCTCCGTACCGGGACGCCGCTGCTCCTCATTCAGTGCGGTGCTCCTCAGCAGCCGGCGGCCCATCCTCCTTTGCCAGCGTGACTGTGCGCCGGGCCACCGCTGCTCCTCATCCAACACGGCGCCCTGCCGCCACCAGCAGCCCTTGCTCCGTCGCCAGTGTACATGTTAGACTGAGAAAATATTTTGCAAAATAGTCACTTACCAAATCACCATCTAATATTGACAACAAGTAAGCATCTGCAGCAGCTATCTCAATCCCTTCATGCATTTATCTATTTGTAAGGACAAAACATGGATTGGATCATGGGTTTTGCAAAGTGAAATTCTAGCAAATCTGCAATCAGTATATACATATAAGTAAGAAATCAATAAAACTAACACTTCTAAAACAAAAGAATAATGGTAGTAGATAGGAACACATTTTAACATCTCATACAAGCCTGTTGATTTATAAAGGATGATTAGTTGAGTATGTGTTGTTCTAAACAATTATATTCTGTAGAGTGACATTTTTTTACAGAAGAAATGGACAATGTACGCCCGCCTACTCCTCCCTGGGGATCTACCGGCTCCACCAGATACTCTTGTGCTGGCTGGTAAGCACGTCCCTGCTCTCACTGACCATCCTCACAATCTTCCTCCGCACCCATATCATCGACACGAGCATGTTGCGCTGAGTGTTGTCTTTCTTCGGTTTGATCTCCTGCACAGGGAAAGAATACCACAACTGATCAGTGTATAGCAGGCCAGCATTCTAAAAACAAAATAAAATGTATTTGACAAAAAGAACTTATCCAACAACTCCAGTGCATGCTGGCATACATACCCCAAGCTTTTGAAGTCATGCTTATATGAAGCATCCTCCCTCCTCCGTCCCCAATTTTGCCATGAGGCCGATGATCCATCAAGCCACCTCACTGTAATCAGAAGCAGTACTTTCAGTTGCAAGAGAAGAAGTATCTACAGCATAGGAAAGGAAGAAATTGAACTTTATCAAAATAATAAGAAGGAAGGAAACAAACAAAAGATATGGTTAAAAGCCAAATATGTCCAAGTAGGCAGTTGTGTCCTCTATGAAAAAAAAGTCAGACCTGGATATGTCCAATTTTAATATATCTCAAAGCCAAACAAACAGAAGCATCCATTTTTCCTTGTTACTGTCAACGCTGCATATTCGTACATTTTCCACTGTCATGTAGGCATCACTAATACGTAACACATGAGAGACGATAATCCTCGAATCCGATCTGATCACCAACTGTAAAAAATAAATGAGCAGATAAGCATCACATTCATACCATTAATCCATCAAACTTTAATTAGTACGAAGGAGACATGTGGTCACCACAACCTTAGCATATACATGCGGGGACAAGTTACAAAAAGTATCTTGTTATGTTAAATCAAGGAAACCAGAAAGAAACATTTATGGATGAGGTGATAAAGAATAGTTGAATGATGCAACATGGTGCACAACTGCATGTTTACATGGGAAAAATGAATAAATGGAAATGTATTCAAAATACAATAAGTTCGAGCCTCTGTATTAAAAGGGAACTCATATGCTCCTCACGAGCTTTGCTGGAGAATGTTTCAATGGATTTATAAAGAACTTTATCGTTTCTAAAAAATACAAGATTAGTTTGGAAAAACAAATACAAAGATGACCATTTAAAAGAATGCATATATATACACGTACGCACTTAGTTTATCCATTGATCGGATTAAAACTCCAGTAAAAAAAACATGGATCCAATCCAGAGTTTTCGGCCATCCGCCCTCATCGGCTCCTCAGATCAAGAATACAATCTTTGACCATACCTTCGCTATAAATATCAGTTGTTCATAATTTAATCTTGGTTTGGCTGGAAACATCAACAAATGTTGTAGCTAAATATTGATGCTTTATGACTGACCATGGTAGGAGCTTAAACTGAAGAACAAAAATTATCAGAAAAAGGCAAAAAAAGTAGATCAAATGAGCATTGAAAGTATTTCTACTTGTTCTTGTGTGAGTACCATCTAATCTACACATTCACGGTAGTAAATTATCTAGGTAACAGAGACAAAATTTTTGCCTCCCAGAATCTAACCAGAGACCAATCAAATACACAGAGAGGATCCCAGAGTTAATAATATTACGACATATAATCTTGTCCATCAATTTTTGTATTACATGTTAGTACAAAATTTACAAAAATCTGGTATTATAAAACTATTATTTTCATGAAAAAAATGATGATACAGTTTTACCTAACAAATTTGAATGATCTCGTTTCTAAAGGAAACAATCTGAATGCTTGTTTGTATGTCATAAACCAAACTTAGACTGCCTACTATCTAATATGCCATCCATTTACTAACAAATATATCAGTTCATAACCAGCCAATGGGCAATACCTGATAACATCATGGTAGACATTGATGTAGGCACCAACATTGAAACCAAGAGTTCATTCACGCAAGAGATAGCGGTGCCAGGAATAGCCGTATTTGAAACTGTGAAGATCCTACACACTACCCCAAATATACGACTTGTTAGCCGGATCGCCTCTTGCTCCTCCAACAGAAATCACCTTCCCTTCTACGTTTCCCCATCTCATACCTGCAATACAAATAACCGCCTCTTTGTGAGGCAATGCCTGGAACACTTGAAGGGTAGGAAAATAAACTATACAGGAGGACGGTTTACTTACATGTCAATGACACCCGAACCGAGCCCAACGGACAGGGCATCAGCTCCATGGATAGTCACTGAAGCACGGCGATGATGTTGCTGATCTTGATGATGGAATCTAGCGGTAGCGCCTACTGCGTGAGGCTGGAGATGAAGCGCCTAGCAGATCGCCTTGGCTGCTGGCTGCTGGCTGCCTGCACTTCGCGCGAAGTGTGCATCTGAGGCGGGGGCATCATAGGAGGACCAGCAGGGGCCCTGCTCATCTGCTCACGCTTGCGGCGGCAGGGGTGAACCGCGCGCGGCACCGGAGACGGCGGGGCGGCGGCGAACCACGCGGGGCGCAGAGTACGGTGGGGCGGCGGCGAATAGCGCGGGTCGCGGAAGGACGGGGGTGGCGAACTGCGCGCGGGCGTGCGCCGTGATGGGAGGAGGAGCAGGAGGGGGCGTGCGTGCGTGCGTTGACATTTTTTCTTTTCTTTTTCCAACGCGTGACTTGGATCAGTTATTGGCTTAATGCGTGGCTTGTAACGTTAAACACGGAAGGATTAGGAGCCATTAGATCTCATAAATGAATGGGTTAGATTGTTTGGTTCTTCGTCCTCTCTTCCTTTTCTAGGGGTAGTAGACATAAAAGACTGGATTTGAATAAACTCACACCTACTGAAATATCTTTGCAAATGGCTCATAAATCAACTGCCATACCTATCGGTATTTGTGAGAATGTGCCCGTTGTTGTTGCTAATGTTACTATTTTGACTGACTTTGTTATACTTGAGATGCCTGAGGACGATAACATGTCGATTATCCTTGGTAGACCCTTCTTGAATAATACAGGAGCTGTTATTGATTGCAATAAAAGCAAGATCACTTTTCATATCAATGGTAATGAGCATACGTGCACTTTCCGAAGAAACAATTCCAAGTGAATGGTATCAATCTTACTGAAAAATCTTCGACAATCACTATTGGAAGTTTTCAACTACCTCTACCTACTATTAAAAGGAAATATGAAATGCTTATTGTTGGGGACATTCATATCCCTGTTGAGGTAACTTAGTGATTTATGAAAGTTCTTCAGTTTCATATTAATCGAAAGTGGTTGTTAATAAGACTTGATCAACCTTATTAATGGATCATTTATGAGAGGTATGAAGTTGCTGAATTTAGTGAGCACTACCTTCTGCCCCTACCTTTTTTTTCCTGTTTTCTTAGTTAGATAAAATAAAATGCCATGCTTTGTCTGTTTTCTGAGTTTTCCTTGCAATAAAAAATGACCCAACAATAAAAATTCTCAGAATGCTTTGAAAATTTAATACAATATTTTTATGAATATTTAAGAATTTCTGGTGCAAATAATATCAGAGGGAGGTGCACCAGGTGGGCACAACCCACCTGGGCATTCCAGGACCCCCAGGGGCGCCCTGGTGGGTTGTGTTCCCCACGTGGGACCCCTCACTACTTCTTCTTCTTCCCACATCACCAAATTCCTCCAAAAATATCACCATTGCTCTCTCTCTCTCTCGTGTTCTTGCTCCCAAAACCGCGGATTTCGATCTCTTTGCTCGAAGCTCCATTTCCGAAACTGTTTCGGGGAATTGTTGCTTGGTATGTGACTCCTCCGTGTGTCCAATTAGTTTTTGTTTTAGTGGTTTATATTTTGAATAATTAGCTACTCTCGGTGCTTTTGTAGACGAGCTTGCATGTTGAACTCTTAGAGTTCTAAGTAGTTTGAATGCTTGCTATGGCCTCTATACATCCTTATGAGTAGTTGCTATCATTCTTATGAAGTTTTGTTAACAAATTTTTGTGATCCAAAATTTTCAGAAAATTGTAGGTGAACATTATGAACTTCTTTGGACGGAGGTCTTCGAGGAGGAGATCCTCGGAGGCAACCTCTAGTAGCAGCTCCGTTCGTCGGTCTTATGTTGAACCGAGTGAAAAGTCCATTCGAGATGCCGCCACCAAAACATGCTTATGGCCATGCAACGATTATATGATGAGTGTGGGCATTAAGGAGGAATTTGAGCAATATATTCACAATGCCGACTCGGTCCCTACATTTCAGGTAGGTGCGACCAACACCTCATCCTCACTGAATCATTTGTCAAAGGATTTAAATTCAATCCCCGTGAGTCTAGGGTGTCATTTAAACTGTATAAAACCCATTTACCATATCTTTAGAGAGATTCGCCCACCACTGCAAAATTCCATTCCGGGGTTCGCTCGATGAACCGCCAAGGTCTGAGTTTGAGATATTCTTGACTAGTCTTTACTATGGTGAGACTAGAGGAGTGACAAAAGGTAGAATAAAGAGCATTCATTTTCCTGCAATCTAGTACTTTGCATTATTTAATGGAAAATGTATTGTAGGCAAGAAAGATTGTAGTACACTTTGTGCTCCAGATTTGAGCCTCATACACACCGCTCTCAACGGTGACAAAAGTTATAATCTTGGAGCGATTGCTGCATGTTGGTTGCAACACAATACTGGTTATGGACATTTTTAAGGTGGAATTTATGCCACACGATTAGCGGGGGAGCTGGGTGTTTCACCTTTGCCCTATGATCCCGTTTTAACCACGCAGTACCTAGACTTCGATGCTATGAAACGTCATAAGATCCTTAGAGGAGATCCCCATAATTTCACTTATAAATTGATGTTTAACAAGGACTCCGTGGTGGAAACATATTTGCATGCACCTGCTCTTTAATGTTCACAACAGGGGAAGATATTATGTTCTTGAGAGCGAGGCCCGAGCTCATAACGCAGTGGTTGTGGCTGCACGGCAGGCTGATGCATCAGCACCGAGAGCCTCCGTGAGCTACCACTCCTACCATTACGCAGGCTAGTGACTGATTACCAAGTTAGGCCAAAAGCCTAAGCTTGGGCGAGTATGTATTCCCACCAACATTACATTCATGTTCACACATTCATTCCAGTTGTCGGTGTTCACACTTTTTCATTGTATTATCCATGTTAAATTTATTTTCTCGTTTTCTTCTTGTGTGTTTGAAAAACATTGAGAAAATCCAAAAATATATTCCTTGCTTCTTTTTGATTTTTCTTCCTAGTTTAGAGTGTTGTAGCACTAAAAAAATCCAAAAAGATTTCCTTGTTCTTCTTTTCCTTGTTGGGAGCTTTCCCGTGTAAATAGTTTTTCTCGTTTTTGTTTTTCCTTTTTTTTATCTTGCTTGTTTATGAAAAACCAAAAACTCCGAAAATATTTTAGTGTGTTTCTCCGAATTTCTTTTCTTTTTGTTGAGTCATGCCAAGGAGAAGATCATGATGAAATTGTTGAGTGGTCTCTTATGAATTATTGTTGATGTAACAAAGAGCCCACATTACATTGTCTTCTCCTTTTGAATAAAATGTTTGCAGATTCCAGCTTAGTCCATGACACTCTTGCACTATTATTATTATTTTCAAATCGCTCGGTCATGCAAGTGAGGCAATAATGACGATATTCGATGAACTGGCCATGGCAGAGAGAAACGGGTATGAACTTGACTTGTTCTGTTTTAGTAAATATGTTTAACCTACTATCCATGATACAACCTATTATGATCAAACATGTTTGCAATGGCAATTAGAGATTACTAGTCATCAACCCATGCTGCAGCAAGGGCTAGTTAATTAGGGAGACATGCAATAATAGAAGTACCAATGGCATTTATTAATTGAAATGTCATTGTTGATCTTTGCTAAGTTACCACTGTTGTTACTACTGTTACAACTGCTACAAAACTACTGCTACTATTGTTACTATTACTATTGCTATCACTGCTACTGCTATCAAACTATCATATTACTATGTATTGATCAATTTGCTGCAGATATTTAATCTCCAGGTGTGGTTGAATTAACAACTAAACTGCTAATACTTACAAATATTCTTTGGCTCCCCTTGTGTCAAATCAAGAAATTTGGGTTGAATACTCTACCCTCGAAAACTGTTGCGATCCCCTATACTTGTGGGTTATCACACAGTCGCCGATAGGATGAGTTTCTCCCCCTTTATTCTGGCATTCTTCACTTTAGTCCACATATAATACCCGTACCTTTGATACCGATGCATATATAGTATAGTTTTGATGTAAGTCTTGCGAGTACTTTGGATGAGTACTCACGGTTGCTTAGCTATCCCCTTTTCCTTCAAACTAGATGTTCGCAACAGATGATGGCACCACAGATGGAGGTTCCTCCAGCAGAGCGTACTACGCGTGGAGACCAAAGACCAGGAGTAGTTGGGAGTTATAAACCAGGAGCGTACTACCTGTACAACTCTAGGAACGACGACGAGGAGACCGACGACCAGGAGTGTGCTACGTGTAGACAAGAATTATAAACAAGTGCATGAACGACACACGTAAATGCTCAGGATCAATTGAAGATACAAAATTGTTGTATAATAACAACTGTCCTGGCGCACAATGTGTAACGACACAACACCGCATTAAGGGTGCAAGACCAAGTGCAGATTCAAAAATTTATAGTAATCGTCTTCAGAACAGACATAACTATAAATGCACATAACTGAAATACTCCCCTATAGCACGCAACAGACAACAATTCACTGAACGAAGGACCAATTGACTTGAAAGGTATAGAACATCATACCGACAGAAAGAAGGACCAACTAAAAAGATACAGACAGGGTACCAACAAAACTTTTCACGATCGGCGAAATGACAGAATCCACCATCATGATTTGAACCCATACCCCAACCCTAGCTAGCGCGCGTAGGCGAATACGCCGAGAGGGCACGGGGCTTCAGACTGGGCTGGCTTGACGCGGGGCTGGGTAATCTAGTCCATCTGACAGAAAATGATCTTTTCTGTAAAAAAATGTTCAGGACAGCAAAACACGTCGCGGGCGGAGCATCAGTTGAACTAAGCCCAGGGTTACCGCTGAAACGAACTGCTATGACTACTCTACGGTGCAGCAACGAATTGCCTTTGTTTGGGGAAAATGGGGATTTTTCGTTCAGGGCGGAGCCGAGCTGCGGCAGCCCGAGGCGGATATAGGTGGGCGGGACTCGAGGAGGCTGGTCCGGGACTAGTAAGCAAGCAGCCACCGAACCAGCGGAAGGTGCTCGTACCTCAGAGACCAATGACCGAACCTGAGGGGCGGTGCCGCTGAAGCCCCAGGGCATGGAGGAGGGGGGGGGTGCTCGGCGGCAGCACGGGGAGGGAGGGGAGGAACGAGGTTATACCGACAGAGGCGACAGAGGATGATCTAGATTCCCGGGGACATTTCCCCACCATGGATTTTTTTATTCAAGGAAACCCAACCCTAACTCCTTAATCTAGGGGGAGTTCTTAACCTGACCCAACGGTGTGGTTAGGTTCTAACCATGGTTGGTTAAGTGTGGTGGGTGGGGGTTGGGTGTGTAGGGTAGGGTGGAGCTCTAGAAGACTTCGATGTTAAGTAAGGCGTCTCCGGCGGTCCCCTCAGAACAGGTCTCGAGACACCTTTTGGGGGATATGGCCGAAAAAGGAGGTATGGTGGACCCCAAAAGTGGGAGGCACATATTTTTGAGCAAAAAGTGGGAGGCACACATGACAAATTTTTTAAGCAAAAAGCTGGATGTGTTTTTGCACGTCGCTTAGCTGGCTCCCTCCATATTGGCCCAACATAAGTAGCCCATAAATTATATGTAAAATCTGAAGGCAGCCCACAACTTGGTGCACACGAGGCAAAGGTATAATGGTCTGAACGAGGGAACGAACTACCCTGACCAAGCCAGGACAAACCTTGCTTCCTCTTGCTCGCGTGCATAAGCGCTCCCTTAGACAAGCCAAAATGTGTAGTAACATAGACTAGTAACATGCCCATGTTACTAGTCTATGTTACTACCTCTATAGTGGGGAGTAATATATGTGTGGTAACATGCAACACTTCATTTATTAGGCTATAGACATATCTTGACTTGATATGTGTGATGTTACTCATACTAGTAGTAACTAGCTATGTTACCACTTTCATCTCTTTCTTCATTTGTTGCATGCCACATCATCTATTTAACCTAGATATTTGTGATGTTACTACTGTTACTCTCACTATGGGTAGTCTTATATCCCTTTTCATCAGTTCATTAACGCCTGTGATGTGAAATCATTAAGCCGCCTCAAGAATCAATACTGACCAGGAAGGGAAAACGAGATTTATGCTGATAATAAATAATCGAATGAAAAAGGCACACTGGTGAAACAAGGCTACAAGGAGGACGGACATGAGGGATCGTAAGTGCCACAGAGATTGAAACGAGACTACAAGGAGGACGGACATGACAGATATTACGGAGAATTTTTTTACTGTAGATATCTTCATGGCACAGAGATTCGTACGTGGCACAGAGATTGTAAGAAAGGGAAAAAGATCGTACGCGGCACAGCATGCATGCGCACCTCGCTTATGCTGAAAATCAGAAGGTTGCCAAGGAATCTGGAGCGTGCGCCTGTTCAGATCATCATGGGAAAAAAGCATGCTGTTGAGATCACAGACTACTATTTTTATTTATTTACTAGTACAAATGCCCGTGCGTTGCAACGGGCGAAAAATATCGTAAAGCCTATTCCGTGTGACAGTACACGCCATTTCTTATACGCAGTTCTCATAAACATCGGTAATAAGTTTATACTGCTATTGTTTTTCGGAGTAATATGATGGAAGAGTAGTGGTGCATGGAGTAGTCTAGTAATCGGTTTTATTTATTTACTCTTCGGGGAAACACTAATATTTATTTATTTTGAAATAAATGAACAATTTTGAAATTTTTATCTTTTTATTAGAATTGAAACATGTTTTGAAGATGAACATGTTTTGACCGCATGTCTTTTTAAATATGAAATTTTAAAATTTTGTGATAAATTTTAAATATTTGTTTAAGCTGGATCTTTTGGGATTTTGTGCATTCGTTAAAAAACGTGAACATACTTAAAAGCATGATTTTTTAAAGCAAGAAGATTTTGAAACACCCTTTATCTTAAAAAACACACACACGCTCAATGTCCGCAATATAAAACATGATTGTTGGTGTCTAGACCATGTAGTATAAAGTTGAGAAAGTCATAGGGATGTCCTTTGATGGCTCCTCCTTCAGCTTACCACTATCATCAGGTGGAAAAGAAATGGTGTAAGTGTTTTTAGCGGGATATACAGACAAAATAATAGTATACCATTCGAGGTTTAATAAATAGTTCAAAATTAATTCTTCGGATTTTCAGAGGATTTAAATGCAGAAGGATTTCTTTTGGATGGAAGAGTAGTGGTGCATTCAAGTGGGATTATTTATAAAGAATTATTTGTTGTTAATATTCAAAATCAAACATGTTTTTACTATGTTGATTATTTTTTCAGAAAATGCTGGTTGTTGGGTTTACAAATTATGTTTGGTTCTTTTTCTTTTGCTCTATTTAAACTTGGCCCAAAGACCACGCACCCCCATCCCATCATCACCATAAAAAAGCAAAATTTTCTTTGTTGCCCATCACTGTCATGCGGGTGGAGGCCACGTACCCAATTAAAAAAAAGTGGAGGCCACGTACACCGTCACGTGTATGTCTCGTTTTAAGGCGTCAAATTTGCTGAGCCCTTCCTTTGCCGTTGAAGCTTATCCCATTCTATCCCCTCCTTTCTCTGAGTTCCTTCTTATTCCATCGCCTCATTCTATCCCCTCCTTTCTCCTGCTCGATCTGCTGCTCCCGAGCACAACCACCTAGTCCCTGAGCTCCTTCTTCCGCCGATGACCGAAGCCACCGAGCGGGCCCCGTCGTCCCCCTGCATTCCTTTCCCCGCCATCTCCCTCTTCCCTTATTCTCTTTTCCCAGTTTACTCTCATCTCCCTCTATCTCTCTTGCTCTCTGTTGCAGGGAGGCCGCCATGGACGCCCGAGGTCCTCCGCTCCGACCCATGCCCCGACGGCCCTGCCGACGTCGTCGCCTAGGTGAGCAGTAGCTGCACTGCGACGTTGCCCCGCCTCCTCTCTCCCTCTCTATCTCTCCCCTGTCTCTCTCTTCTCTCTCTGAACCCTCTCTATTTTCTTCAACAGGAAGACCACCATGCCCACTGCAGGAACTTCGAGCCGACCCCGCAGCATGGAGACCGCCACCGCCCATCCGTTGTCGGGAATCGCCGGATCCGGCCCCTCTCCGGCCTGCCTCGCCGTCCTTCGTCCGTTCCCGATATCTTCCCGGCGCCAGGAGCTCAGGCGAGCGCCGCCACAAGACCCTGCCTCCTCTGCCCCGTAGCTCTCCATGGAGGTCGTCGCCTCTCCATCTCAATCCACGATGGTCTCCTCCAGGGGCCCGCCATGGAGGTTGCCGCCTCTCCTGTCTCGATCCGTCTGCCGCCGGATCCACGGCGGAGCAGCCGAGATCCGCCGCCCGTTACGCGACGCCTCGGCCCGCCAAGGCCAGCGCCGAGGCCGACAAGGCGCGCAGGAAGGCCAAGGCCCTCACCAAGCAACGGGAGGGCTTGCGGGCTAGGCTCGCCTACCGCAAGCGCACCCGCAAGCTCACCTCCATGCCGGCCAAGGCCACCGCCGCGACGCTAGTTTTTTTTTAAAACGAATAGTTTCCCAGATCCACTTAATAGGGATTGCGGGTTGATTTTGCAGAAATAGAGGGACGTTTTTGTAAATTGGTGACGACGTACGACCAGAAGCACTCCGTGCTTTATTAGTAGGGAAAGATTTGCACCGATCACAGGCTACTAGGCCACGTCTATCGTGACGCGGTAGCATGCCATTATTATTCTCCAGACTGTATAAGAATAAGGGTCGCGCTAACTGCCACACGTGTGGCAGGAAGGAAGACGCATCACACGTCTCTAATGTAAACAGATTGCCATGTCATCGCATGCATGCATGCAAGAATCTTTTTGAATTTTCAGTTTTTAAAATATTTTATCTTTTAAACGAAAAATCCGATTGAAAATCCGTTTTCACCATTAAATCCCTCGCGATGAGATCTTCGAAACTAGATCCTATGTTGATATGTTTTGATGAAATTTTTTTTGGATTAAAAGTTGCCATGTCTATTGCATATGAATTGCCATGATGTTTACACTGAAGTTGTCATGATATGTTTCAGCTATTTCCTTCTACATTTAAAAGTAAATTTTGATATTTATAAAATGGGGAATTAAGAAACTAGACTTGTCATGAACCATAAACTAAAATTGCCATGATACATGCACGTAAAATCGCCATGGTTCATACAAAAAATAATTTTCATGGTCAAAGTACTGGAGTTGCCATCATCAAAATACTAAAATTGCCATGATCTACAAACTAAAATTGCCACATGGCAACTTTAGTTTAAGCCCTATGACAACTGCAGTGTAAACATCGTGGCAACTTCTGGCAAAAAAATATCGTCGAAACATATCAACATGGGGTCTAGTTTTGAAGATCTCGTCGAGACGGATTTAATGGTGAAAACGAATTTTTAGTTCGCTTTTTTATTTAGGAGATACAACATTTTTAAGCCGAAAATCAAAAAAAATTCTGCTGATGTCATCTATTCATACGTGGCAAAATGAGTGGTGATGAAGGCGTGTGGACGATGTGCAAACGCCCACACGTGTAGGCGTTAACATTTCCGAAGAATAATAATAATTTGCTAAAGACATGTATTTTTTCTCTGGCCATTTACAAGCGTAATAATGCTTTTGTTTCTTGCTTCAGACAGTCAAATAGATATCTTCATGATTATTTTGTTACCAGTTGCAGCGCATGGGCCCTTTTGCTAGTATAGTAAATGGGGGCGGAGACAAGGGGGGCGAGCAGGGGCTAGACCCCTGCCAATCGCTCGGGAGCTTCTGTTCGGCGCCTTAAGCGCCCGAACAGGTAGCTGGCAACGAAAAAATATGGCTGTTTCAGGAATCGAACCTGCATCGGTCACGAACGCAAGGCTAGTTCGACTTTAGCTGACCACCTAAGCAATTGGACACTAGTGGTTTTCATTAGCGCTAACAGTACATGAAACAGTATGGCCACGCTATTTATTTATCATTCAATTCTTTTATTTCTTTTATAAATCGTGAATTTAAAAGCGTTTGCCGATTTTGAGACAAAAAGTTCACAAACTTAAAAAAAGTTCAACGATTTTGAGAAATAGTTCATCATTTTGAAGAAAAGTTCACCGATTTTGGAAAAATCTTTATGAAGAAGTTTTAAAAGTTCATCATTTTTGAAAAAAAAAATCATCAGTTTTGACCAAAAGTTCATCATTTTCGAAAAAAAGTTCATCGTTTTCGAAAAAAAGTTCATCGGTTTTGAAAACAGTTCAGCGAGTTCAAAAAGTTCATCAATTTTGAAAAAAGTTCATCGGTTTAAAAAAAGTTCATAGTTTTCGAAAAAAAAGTTCATCATTTTCGAAAAAAGTTCATCGGTTTTGAAAAATAGTTCAGCAAGTTTGAAAAAGTTCAATGGTTTTGAAAAAAGTTCACAAAATTGATGAAAAAATTCATCACTCTTGAAAAAAGTTCATCAAACTTGAAAAAAGTTCATTGAATTTAAAGAAAGTTCATCAGAATTGGAAACGTTCAACGAATATGAAAAAAAGTTTATCAAAATTGAAAAGGTACATTGGATTAGAAAAAAGTTCATAGAATTTGAAAAGGTTCATCAATTTTGAATAAAATATGGATACATTCGAAAGAAAATCATTGAATGAGGAAGAAGGAAAAATACAAAAAATAAAAAAAAGAAAGAAAACAGTCGGAAAACAAAAAAACGAAAGGAAAGATGATAAGAAAAGAAAGTGATGCAATATAGCGCATAAGGTTCTTGTGGCGGGGTGGTTACCACGTTGCGATGGGAGCCATGAAATCTCCGGTTCGAGTCCCAGCTCTCGCGGATTTTTTGCGCCTTGAATACTGGGGTTGGACGGGAGACGAGCGCGAAATGGGCCGAGCCCAGATAAGGCGGCTGCAGGCGCCGCAAACCGGCGCCTGCAGCGCTAAATAGGAAAACCCCAATCGCTCGCCCTCCTCAATGGTTTTTAGCAGGCTGTGTATTGTACATTGCTAATGGCCGCAACTAATTGCATCATTAGCCCATATAAAAAGTATATTCATTGAACCAGCTACACCGAATATAGAAGACCAAAGCCCAATAACCCAGGCATACGGTCGTGGCTTTGTTTTCCCTCTGGTGTATGGATAATGTGATCGATCTGATCGGATTGGTCTACAGCGTATTCTCTGGACGACCTAGGGCGTTCGCCGCTGTCGCCGGCCGCCCCTAGTGCCACCCGCCGCCGTGGGTGTCCTGCTTGGGCGTTTATCATTGCCGCGGCGGCCATCCACTGGTCGCCTCGACGACAATTCCATCCACCATTCTACACTACAGTTCGCTGTCCGCATACAACTAGATGGAGGCAGATCAGATCATATGGATACAGCTTGATGCCGCTAGCGAGGTCACCAAGATTGAATATATTAGCCGCAGGTACCACGACGCACCAGTAGCTATTACTTATTAGTATATATTTTCATGAATTATGATCTTAGTCTGATTTACTAGCATTGTATTTAAAATCAAGCTTTTGACATCTTGGACATTTTTGGATCCATGATATGAGTTATTTGACGTGTCTACCATATGCACACTGGTGGATTTTTATTATCCTGTAGTCTTTTCTAGTCAAGAAAGGGTTCAATTAGGGTATCAACTTGCCCATTTCAAGCTTAGCACAACTTTATATTAAAGTTAGTTGAAAGTTGAGACACTTAATTTTGGACGGAGGGAGTATATTGGTAATAAGGAAAATAGCCAATTCACATTATCAACTTGTTCAACGCTGGTGGCTGTCGTAGAGCTAAGTTATAGGAATGTAACATTCTTTTGTAGTTTCAAACATATGTTTTAAAGATTTCTCATCAGCGCCATCACGAGGCTCAATATACTATGATGTTCCATGACTTTTTATGAGCATTGTCTTTTCGCCCCCCTCATGTCCAAATCCTGGCTCCGCCCCTGATAGAAAATATAGCTAGCATATATTTGTGCACTTGTACATATGTGTTGTTATTTCGTATGCCGGGTGTGTATGACTAAGATCTCACATTCCACGTACATGCCTATAACACATGGATGTGCAGAGCATTTCTCCTCTGGTGTCTTTGGCTACCACCATGGATTTGTTTTTTTTATTCAAGATAACCCAACCCTAGCTTCTTAATTTAAGGAGAATCCTTAACCCAACACAAGGGTGTGGTTAGCTTCTAACCATGGTTGAGTTAAGTTGGTGGGTGGGGGTTGGGTGGGTAGGGTAGGGTGGAATACTCTTGAAGGCTTCGATGCTAAGTAAAGGTGTCTCCGGCGGTCCCCTCGCAACAGGCCTCAAGACAACTTTTGGGGGATAGGGCCAAAAAATGAGGTGCGGTGGACGCCAAAAGTGGGAGGCACACATTTTGAGCGAAAAGTGGGAGACACATTTTTGAGCGAAAAATGGGAAGCACACATGACACATTCACACATTCCTCCGTCACAGCCCATTCCCATGGGTGCGCTTTGGACCCCCAAAAACTGGCCTAAGAATTTCAGCCCTGCGCCAGCTGCCAAGCCTCCTTGTTTTCCCTTCGGTGACCTCTCATGTTCCGTCCTCTCCTTCACCCCCGGTACCCGAGTCGTCCATTCTAGTGATGTCGGGCCTCGTGTCATCCTCCCCTGCTTTGCCATGTGTTGTCACCTTCATGCCTACATTGTTGTCTCTGCTTCCGAATTGCCATGTTCACTTCCCAGCATATCACTACCATTCTTGATCATGACCGTTTTCGCTCTCTAGCTGGTCGCTTCTCAATCAAATTGCTAGCCTTCGCCTATACTAAGAGAGAATACTGCTTGTGCATAAAAATGTTCAAATCAAAGTTATTCCAGATGATTCCACTATATCTACCTATATGCAGTGTTACCCTACCGTTCCAAGTAAATTTGCATGTGCCAACTCTAAAAATTCAAACGAACATCTGTTGCCCGGACCGCTCATGGAGCGACAAGGGGTGGTCAGTATCTTCCATGCTAAGCGGGTTATTCTCATGATGAGTGTTTATTCACTCGTCCTTGCACGAGAGGGGCTGGTAATCGGGATGCCCAGTCCCATGATAAAAACTTGCAAATAATTAAACAAAACTCCCCCGGACTGTTTTTGGTATGGAGGATACCTGAGGATTCGGCTAGCCATGACTTGTGTTTGTTGGTGGAGGGGGAGTAAACTTTACTTTTACCGCTTGGGAACCGCCACTAATTTGTTTAGCATGGAAGATATTGAAAATTTCGGTCGTAATGTTGACAGGAAAGGTATACCTCCCAAAATTATATTTATCTCTGATTTATGCTTTGAGCTCTGGCACCTCTACAAATCCCTACTTCCCTCTGCGAAGGGCATATCTATTTAATTTTATGTTATTCTACTTTTATTGTTGAGTCATTACTTCTCAAATAAGCACCGGTCTCGAGAGCATTATTGTCATCCGCATGCATTGTGTATAGTTAATGTGAGTGCATCATTACTAGATCTTTTCTACCATGAATTACAATATTTAGTCGCTCCTTGAACTCTGGAGGTGCTTTGCATTTATGTTTTTGGTCTCAAAAAGGACTAACGAGATACCACTATTGCCATATTATATCATGATTGTTTTGACAAAGTGTTGGCATTTGTGATATTTTATTATTGCTCTCTAGTTGATTATGCCGTTGATATGAGTGAATATAATTTCTGAGAGTTATTGTTTGCATGGTTAGTTATGATCTTTGTTGAAAACCTGGGCATTATTTAAGCATATATATGGACATAAGAACAAAAGAGTTCATAAAAGTTTTTTCTGTATCACTTTCAGCTTATCAACTGGATTATTTGAGGACAAGCAATGGGTTAATCTTGGGGGAGTTGATACATCTCCGTCGTATCTACTTTTTCTAATGCTTTTGCTCTTGTTTTGGACTCTAGTTTGCATGATTTGAATGAAACTAAGCCGGACTAACGTTGTTTTCAGCAGAACTACCATGATGTTGTCTTTGTGCAGAAATAAAAGTTCTTAGAATTGGATGAAGCTTTTTGGAGAACTATTTTGGAATAAATACAAATTATTGTAACCAAGACCCACAAGACGGGGGGGGGGGGGCAGCTTCCCACTAGGCACCAGGGTGCGCCACCCCCCTCTGGTGCGCCCTGGTTGGTAGTGGTGCCCACGAGGCTCTGCTGACCCTAACTCCAACACTATAAATTCCTATTTTTGGAGAAAAAATAGGAGAGGAAGTTTCATCGCATTTTACTATACGGAGCCGCCACCACCTCTTGTTCTTCATCAAGAGGCCAGATCTGGAAGTCCGTTCAGGGTTCCGGAGTGGGGAATGTTCTGTCTTCGTCATCATCAACCATCCTCCATCACCAATTTCTTGATGCTCACCGCGGGGAGTGAGTAATTCCTTCATAGGCTTACTGGACAGTGATGGATTGGATGAGATTCGTCACGTAACCGAGTTAGTTTTGTTAGGGCTTGATGTTGCTATAACTTTGCTATGCTTAATGCTTGTCACTAGGGCCCGAGTGCCATGATTTCAGATCTGAACTGTTTATGTTTTCACCATTATATCTATGTTCTTGATCTGATATTGCAAGTTATATGCACGTATTACGTGGTACGATCCGTATACTCCAAGGTGACAACAATTGGGATTCTTTCCGGTGTCTACCGTAATTTGAGGAGTTAATGTATTCACTATGTTATAATGCTTTGTTCCGGTTCTCTTTTAAAATGAGGCTTTAATATCCCTTACTTTCTTTATGGACCCCGTTCCCACGGGAGGGTAGGACAAAAGATGTCATGCAAGTTCTTTTTCATAATCACGTAACTATTTACGGAATACATGCCTACATTATATTGATGAACGGAAGCTAGTTCCGTGTCACCCTAGGTTATTAACCTTATATGATGAATATTATCCAACATTATTACCGATCCAATGCCTATGAGCTTTTCACATATTGATCTTTGCTAAGTTACCACTGTTGTTACTACTGTTACAGCTGCTACAAAACTACTGCTACCATTGTTACTATTACTATTGCTATCACTGCTGCTGCTATCAAACTAACATATTACTGTGTACTGATCATATTGTTGCAGATATTTAATCTTCAGGTGTGGTTGATTGACAGCTCAACTGCTAGTACTTAGAAATATTCTTTGACTCCACTTGTGTGGAATCTATAAATTTGGGTTGAATACTCTACCCTCGAAAACTGTTGCGATCCCCTATACTTCTGGATATCATGTAGTCTTCGATAGGATGAGTTTATTCCCCTTTATTCTAGCATTCTGCAATTTAGTCCACATACACTACCCATACCTTCGATATCGATGCATATATTGTATAGTTCTGATGTAAGTCTTGCGAGCACTCACGGTTGCTTTGCTACCCCTTTTTCCTTCAACTCGGATGTTCGCAATAGATGACGGCACCACAGATGGAGGTTCCCCCAGTAGATCGTACTACGTGTGGAGACCGAAGACCAGGAATAGTCGGGAGTTATAAACCAGGAGCGTACTACCCGTAGGACTCCAAGAACGATGACCAGGAGACCGACGACCAGGAGCGTACTACGTGTAGACAAGAATTATAAACTAGTGCATGAACGACACACATAAATGCTCGAGGTCAATTGAAGATACAAAATTGTCATATAATAACAACCGTACTAGCGCACAATGGGTGATGACACAACACCGCATTAAGGGTGCAAGACCATTCAGAAATTTACAGTAACCGTCTTCAGAACAGATATAACTGTAAATGTGCATAATTGAAATACTCCCATAGCATGCAACGGACAACACGTCATTGAATGAAGGACCAATTGAATTGAAAGGTGCAGAACACATCGTACCGACGGAACGAAGGACCAGCTAAAAAGATACAGACAAGGCACAGACAAAACTTTGCGCGCGATCGGCGAAACGGCAGAATACACCGGCATAATTTGAACCCATACCCTAAACCTAGCTAGCGCGCGCAGGCGAATCCGCCGGGAGGGCGCGGGGCTCCAAACAGGGCTGGCTTGATGCAGGGCTGGGTAATCTGGTATCTGGTAGAACCTGATCTTTTTTGTAAAAAAAAATGTTCAGGACAACAAAACACATCAAGGGCGGAGCATCAGTTGAACTAAGCCCGGGGCTACCGCTAAAATGAACTGCTATGACTACTCTACGGTGCAGCAACCAATTGCCTTCGTTTGGGGAAAATGGGGATTTTTCGTTTAGGTCGGAGCAGAGCAGCGGCAGCCTGGGGAGAATATAGGCGGGCGGGACTCGAGGAGGCTGGTCCGGGACTAGTAAGCAAGCAGCCGTCAAACGAGCGGAAGGTGCCCGTACCTCGGAGACCAATGACCGAACCTGAGTGGCAGCGCCGCTAAAGCCCCATGGTGATGAGGGAGGGTGCTCGGCGGTGGCTTGGGATTGGACTTGCACACATGGAGGGAGGGGAGGAACGAGGTTATACTGGCGGAGGGAACGGAGAGGAGACACGGCGGAGGCGACAGAGGACGATCTAGATTCCCGGGGACATTTCTCGTCGGGTGTCTTGGGCTACCACCATGGATTTGTTTTTTCGATTCAAGGAAATCCGACCCTAGCTTCTTAATCTAGGGGGAGTTCTCAACCCAACCCAAGGTGTGTGGTTAGGTTCTAACCATGGTTGGGTTAAGTGTGGTGGGTGGGGGTTGGGTGGGTAGGGTAGGGTGGAACTCCAGAAGACTTAGATGTTAAGTAAGGCGTCTCCGGCGGTCCCCTCGGAAGGGGTCTCAAGACACCTTTGGGGGATATGGCCGAAAAAGGTGGTATGGTGGACCCCAAAAGTGCGAGGCACACATTGTTTAGGCAAAAAGTGGGAGGCACACATTTTTTGAGCAAAAAGTGGGAGGCACACATGACACATTCACACATCCCTCCTCACAGTTATACCTGGCGATAGGATACCCGGCCCGGCCGGCCCAACCCGGCCTGGTCTTTCCTGTGGGTCGGGCCTGGTCTTGAGTTTTAAGCCCGAAGGACACGTTGGCCCGGGCCTGGGCTTGGGTTCTTTGTGTTTTAGGGAAGGGGTCTGACCCAAGGCCCATCGGGCTTTTTCAATGACAGGCCGAGCATGGCCCTGAAAAGTAGGTCCGACCCTACGCCTAGGTTTTCTGCCTCGGGCTTTCTTAGCCTTGGCTGGCGGATGGCCAGGTATACTCACAACCCATTTCCGTGGGTGTGCTTTGGTCCTCCAAAAACTCATCCCAGAATTTCTGTTGGGGAACGTTGCAGAAAATAAAAAATTTCTACGCTTCATCAAGATCAATCTATGGAGTCATCTAGCAACGAGAGAGAGGAGTGCATCTACATACCCTTGTATATCGCGTGCGGAAGCGTTCAAGAGAACGGGGTTGAGGGGGTCGTACTCGTCGTGATCCAAATCACCAGAGATCCTAGCGCCGAACGGACGGCACCTCCGCGTTCAACACACGTACGATTGGGAAGACGTCTCCTCCTTCTTGATCCAATAAGGGGAAAGGAGAGGTTGATGAAGATCCAGCAGCACGACGGCGTGGTGGTGGATGCAGCAGCGATCACGGCAGGGCTTCGCCAAGCTTCTACGAGAGGGAGAGCTGGTGCGTGGGGAGAGGGAGGCGCCAGGGACTTTGGTGCGGCTGCCCTCCCTCCCCCCTCTTTATACAGGCCCCCTGGGAGGGCGCCGGCCCTAGGAGATGGGATCTCCAAGGGGGGGCGGCGACCAAGGGGGTGGCTTGCCCCCCAAGGCAAGTGGAGGCGCCCCCCACCCCTAGGGTTTCCAACCCTAGGCGCAGGGGGCCCCAAGGGGGGTGCACCAGCCCACCAGGGGCTGGTTCCCCTCCCACTTCAGCCCATGGGGCCCTCCAGGATAGGTGGCCCCACCCGGTGGACCCCCGGGACCCTTCCGGTGGTCCCGGTACAATACAGGTGACCCCCGAAACTTTCCCGATGGCCGAAACTGCACTTCCTATATATATTTCTTCACCTCCGGACCATTCCGAAACTCCTCTGACGTCCGGGATCTCACCCGGGGCTCCAAACAACTTTCGGATTACTGCATACTAATATCTCTTCAACCCTAGCGTCACCGAACCTTAAGTGTGTAGACCCTACAGGTTCAGGAGACATGCAGACATGACCGAGACGCCTCTCCGGTCAATAACCAACAGCGGGATCTGGATACACATGTTGGCTCCCACATACTCCTCGATGATCTCATCGGATGAACCACGATGTCGAGGATTCAATCAATCCCGTATACAATTCCCTTTGTCAATCGGTACGTTACTTGCCCGAGACTCGATCGTCGGTATCCCAATATCTCGTTCAATCTCATTACTGACAAGTCACTTTACTCGTACCGTAATGCATGATCCCGTGACCAGACACTTGGTCACATTGAGCTCATTATGATGATGCATTACCGAGTGGGCCCAGAGATACCTCTCCGTCATACAGAGTGACAAATTCCAGTCTCGATTCGTGCCAACCCAACAGACACTTTCGGAGATGCCCGTAGTGCACCTTTATAGTCACCCAGTTACGTTGTGACGTTTGGCACACCCAAAGCACTCCTACGGTATCGGGAGTTGCACAATCTCATGGTCTAAGGAAATGATACTTGACATTTGGAAAAGCTCTAGCGAAACGAACTACACGATCTTTGTGTTATGCTTAGGATTGGGTCTTGTCCATCACATCATTCTCCTAATGATGTGATCCCGTTATCAATGACATCCAATGTCCATAGTCAGGAAACCATGACTATCTGTTGATCAACGAGCTAGTCAACTAGAGGATCACTAGGGACTTGTTGTGGTCTATGTATTCACACATGTATTACGATTTCCGGATAATACAATTATAGCATGAACAATAGACAATTATCATGAACAAAGAAATATAATAATAACCATTTTATTATTGCCTCTAGGGCATATTTCCAACAATCTCCCACTTGCACTAGAGTCAATAACTAGTTACATTGTGATGTATCGAACACCCATTGCGTTCTGGTGTTGATCATGTTTTGCTCTAGGGAGAGGTTTAGTCAACGGATCTGCTACATTCAGATCCGTATGTACTTTACAAATATCTATGTCTCCATCTTGAACATTTTCACGGATGGAGTTGAAGCGACGCTTAATGTGCCTGGTCTTCTTGTGAAACCTGGGCTCCTTGGCAAGTGCAATAGCTCCAGTGTTGTCACAGAAGAGTGTGATCGGCCCCGACGCATTGGGTATGACTCCTAGGTCGGTGATGAACTCCTTCACCCAGATAGCTTCATGCGCTGCCTCCGAGGCTGCCATGTACTCCGCTTCACATGTAGATCCCGCCACGACGCTCTGCTTGCAACTGCACCAGCTTACTGCCCCACCATTGAAAATATACACGTATCCAGTTTGTGACTTAGAGTCATCCAGATCCGTGTCGAAGCTAGCGTCGACGTAACCCTTTACGACGAGCTCTTCGTCACCTCCATATACGAGAAACATTTCCTTACTCCTTTTCAGGTACTTTAGGATGTTCTTGACCGCTGTCCAGTGTTCCATGCCGGGATTACTTTGGTACCTTTCTACCAAACTTACGGCAAGGTTTATATCAGGTCTGGTACAGGTCATGGCATACATGATAGACCCTATGGCTGAGGCATAGGGGACGACACTCATCTTTTCTCTATCTTCTGTCGTGGTCGGGCATTGAGCCGAGCTCAATTTCACACCTTGCAACACAGGCAAGAACCCCTTCTTGGACTGATCCATATTGAACTTCTTCAATATCTTATCAAGGTATGTGCTTTGTGAAAGACCTATGAGGCGTCTCGATCTATCTCTATTGATCTTGATGCCTAATATGTAAGCAGCTTCTCCAAGGTCCTTCATTGAAAAACACTTATTCAAGTAGGCCTTAATGTTGTCCAAAAGTTCTATATCATTTCCCATCAAAAGTATGTCATCCACATATAATATGAGAAATGCTACAGAGCTCCCACTCACTTTCTTGTAAACGCAGGCTTCTCCATAAGTCTGCATAAACCCAAACGCTTTGATCATCTCATTAAAGCGAATGTTCCAACTCCGAGATGCTTGCACCATCCCAAAGATGGAGCGCTAGAGCTTGCATACCTTGTTAGCATTCTTAGGGTCGACAAAACCTTCCGGCTGCATCATATACAGTTCTTCCTTAAGGTGACCATTAAGGAATGCCGTTTTGACGTCCATTTTCCATATCTCATAATCATAGTATGCGACAATTGCTAACATGATTCGGACGGACTTCAGCTTCGCTACGGGAGAGAATGTCTCATTGTAGTCAATCCCTTGAACTTGTCGATAACCCTTAGCAACAAGTCGAGCTTTATATATGGTAACATTACCATCCGCGTCCATCTTCTTCTTAAAGATACATTTGTTTTCTATTGCTCGCCGATCATCGGGCAAGTCTGTCAAAGTCCATACTTTGTTTTCATACATGGATCCTATCTCGGATTGCATGGCTTGAAGCCATCTGTTGGAATCTGGGCCCGCCATTGCTTCTTCATAGTTCGAAGGTTCACCGTTGTCTAACAACATGATTTCCAGGACAGGGTTGTCATACCACTCTGGTGTGGAACGTGTCCTCGTGGACCTACGAAGTTCAGTAGTAACTTGATCCGAAGTACCTTGATCATCATCATTAATTTCCTCTCCAGTCGGTGCAGGCACCACAAGAACATCTTCCTGAGATGCGCTACTTACTAGTTCAAGAGGTAGTACTTCATCAAGTTCCACTTTCCTCCCACTTAATTCTTTCGAGAGAAACTCTTTATCCAGAAAGGACCCGTTCTTGGCAACAAAGATCTTGCCCTCGGATCTTAAGTAGAAGGTATACCCAATGGTTTCCTTAGGGTATCCTATGAAGACACATTTTTCCGACTTGGGTTCGAGCTTCTCAGGTTGAAGTTTCTTGACATAAGCATCGCATCCCCAAACTTTTAGAAACGACAGCTTAGGTTTCTCCCCAAACCATAATTCATACGGTGTCGTCTCAACGGATTGAGACGATGCCCTATTTAAAGTGAATGTAGCTGTCTCTAGAGCGTATCCCCAAAATGATAGCGGTAAATCGGTAAGTGACATCATAGATCGCACCATATCCAATAGAGTGCGATTACGACGTTCAGACACACCGTTACGCTGAGGTGTTCCAGGCGGCGTGAGTTGTGAAACGATTCCACATTTCCTTAAGTGCGTACCAAATTCGTGACTTAAATATTCTCCCCCACGATCTGATCGTAAGAACTTTATCTTTCGGTCACGTTGATTCTCTACCTCATTCTGAAATTCCTTGAACTTTTCAAAGGTCTCAGACTTGTGTTTCATCAAGTAGACATACCCATATCTACTCAAGTCATCAGTGAGAGTGAGAACATAACAATATCCCCCGTGAGCCTCAACGCTCATTGGACCGCACACATCAGTATGTATGATTTCCAATAAGTTGGTTGCTCGCTCCATTGTTTCGGAGAATGGAGTCTTGGTCATTTTGCCCACGAGGCATGGTTCGCATGTGTCAAACGATTCATAATCTAGAGACTCTAAAAGTCCATCAGCATGGAGCTTCTTCATGCGCTTGACACCAATGTGACCAAGGCGGCAGTGCCACAAGTATGTGGGACTATCGTTATCGACTTTACATCTTTTAGTATTCACACTATGAATATGTGTAACATCACGTTTGAGATTCATTAAGAATAAACCATTGACCAGCGGGGCGTGACCATAAAACATATCTCTCATGTAAATAGAACAACCATTATTCTCGGATTTAAGTGAGTAGCCATCTCACATTAAACGAGATCCAGATACAATGTTCATGCTCAAAGCTAGCACTAAATAACAATTATTGAGGTTTAAAACTAATCCCGTAGGTAAATGTAGAGGTAGCATGCCGACGGCGATCACATCGACCTTGGAACCATTCCCGACGCGCATCGTGACCTCGTCCTTCGCCAGTCTCCGCTTATTCTGCAGCTCCTGCTTTGAGTTACAAATACGAGCAACCGCACCGGTATCAAATACCCAGGAGCTACTACGAGTACTGGTAAGGTACACATCAATTATATGTATATCACATATACCTTTGGTTTTGCCGGCCTTCTTGTCCGCTAAGTACTTGGGGCAGTTCCACTTCCAGTGACCACTTCCCTTGCAATAAAAGCACTCAGTCTCAGGCTTGGGTCCATTGTTTGACTTCTTCCCGGCAACTGGCTTACCGGGCGCGTCAACTCCCTTGCCGTCCTTCTTGAAGTTCTTTTTACCCTTGCCTTTCTTGAACTTAGTGGTTTTATTCACCATCAATACTTGATGTTCCTTTTTGATCTCTACCTCTGCTGATTTCAGCATTGAATATACCTCAGGAATGGTCTTTTCCATCCCCTGCATATTGAAGTTCATCACAAAGCTTGTGTAGCTCAGTGGAAGCGACTGAAGGATTTTGTCAATAACCGCATCATCCAGGAGATTAACTCCTAGCTGAGTTAAGCAGTTGTGCAACCCAGACATTTTGAGTATGTGCTCACTGACAGAACTATTTTCCTCCATCTTACAGCTGAAGAACTTGTTGAAGACTTCATATCTATCGACCCGGGCATGAGCTTGGAAAACCATTTTCAGCTCTTCGAACATCTCATATGCTCCGTGTTGCTCAAAATGCTTTTGGAGCCCCGGTTCTAAGCTGTAAAGCATGCTGCACTGAACGAGGGAGTAATCATCAGCATGAGACTGCCAAGCGTTCATAACGTCTTGGTTCTCTGGGATGGGTGCTTCACCTAGCGGTGCTTCTAGGACATAATCTTTGTTTGCAGCTATGAGGATGATCCTCAGGTTCCGGACCCAGTCCGTATAGTTGTTGCCATCATCTTTCAGCTTGGTTTTCTCTAGGAACACGTTGAAGTTGAGGTGGACATGAGCGTTGGCCATTTGATCTACAAGACATTTTGCAAAGTTTTTTAGACTAAGTTCATGATAATTAAGTTCATCTAATCAAATTATTCAATGAACTCCCACTTAGACAGACATCCCTCTAGTCATCTAAGTGAAAACATGATCCGAGTCAACTAGGCCGTGTCCGATCATCATGTGAGATGGACTAGTTATCATCGGTGAACATCTTCATGTTGATCATATCTTCTATACGACTCATGCTCGACCTTTCGGTCCTCCGTGTTCCGAGGCCATGTCTGTACATGCTAGGCTCGTCAAGTCAACCTAAGTGTATTCCGTGTGTAAATCTGGCTTACACCCGTTGTATTCGAACGTTAGGATCTATCACACCCGATCATCACATGGTGCTTCAAAACAACGAACCTTCGCAACGGTGCACAATTAGGGGGAACGCTTTCTTGAACTTATTACGAGGGATCATCTTATTAAGCTACCGTCGTTCTAAGCAAATAAGATGCAAAACATGATAAACATCACATGCAATCAAATAGTGACATGATATGGCCAATATCATATTGCTCCTTTGATCTCCATCTTCGGGGCGCCATGATCATCTTCGTCACCGGCATGACACCATGATCTTCATCATCGTGTCTTCATGAAGTTGTCACGCCAACGACTACTTCTACTTCTATGGCTAACGCGTTTAGCAATAAAGTAAAGTAATTTACATGGCGTTTCTCAATGACACGCAGGTCATACAAAAAATAAAGACAACTCCTATGGCTCCTGCCGGTTGTCATACTCATCGACATGCAAATCGTGATTCCTATTACAAGAACATGATCATCTCATACATCACATATATCATTCATCACATCCTTTGGCCATATCACATCACACGGCACATGCTGCAAAAACAAGTTAGACGTCCTCTAATTGTTGTTGCAAGTTTTTACGTGGCTTCTATAGATTTCTAGCAAGAACGTTTCTTACCTACGTAAAACCACAACGTGATATGCCAATTTCTATTTACCCTTCATAAGGACCCTTTTCATCGAATCCGCTCCAACTAAAGTGGGAGAGACAGACACCCACTAGCCACCTTATGCAACTAGTGCATGTCAGTCGGTGGAACCTGTCTCACGTAAGCGTACGTGTAAGGTTGGTCCGGGCCGCTTCATCCCACGATGCCACCGAAGCAAGATAAGACTAGTAGTGGCAAGAAAATTGACAACATCTATGCCCACAACTGCTTTGTG
Organism: Triticum aestivum; assembly: GCF_018294505.1. Classification (NCBI taxonomy): domain Eukaryota; kingdom Viridiplantae; phylum Streptophyta; class Magnoliopsida; order Poales; family Poaceae; genus Triticum; species Triticum aestivum. Next base: position 751,280,951 of record NC_057800.1, read on the forward strand.
TTCTACTCGTGCATAGTAACTACGCATAGACCTAGCTCATGATGCCACTGTTAGGGAACGTTGCAGAAAATAAAAAATTTCTACGCTTCACCAAGATCAATCTATGGAGTCATCTAGCAACGAGAGAGAGGAGTGCATCTACATACCCTTGTAGATCGCGTGCGGAAGCGTTCAAGAGAACGGGGTTGAGGGAATCGTACTCGTCGTGATCCAAATCACCAGAGATCCTAGCGCCGAACGGACGACACCTCCGCGTTCAACACACGTACGGTTGGGAAGACGTCTCCTCCTTCTTGATCCAGCAAGGGGAAAGGAGAGGTTGATGAAGATCCAGCAGCACGACGGCGTGGTGGGGGATGCAGCAGCGATCACGACAGGGCTTCACCAAGCTTCTACGAGAGGGAGAGGTGGTGCGTGGGGAGAGGGAGGCGCCAGGGACTTTGGTGCGGCTGCCCTCCCTCCCCCCTCTTTATATAGGCCCCCTGGGGGGGCGCCGGCCCTAGGAGATGAGATCTCCAAGGAGGGCGGCGGCCAAGGGGGTGGCTTGCCCCCCAAGGCAAGTGGAGGCGCCCCCCATCCCTAGGGTTTCCAACCCTAGGCGCAGGGGGGGCAAGGGGCGCGCACCAGCCCACCAGGGGCTGGTTACCCTCCCACTTCAGCCCATGGGGCCCTCCGGGATAGGTGGCCCCACCCGGTGAACCCCCGGGACCCTTCCGATGGTCCCGGTACAATACCGGTGACCCCCGAAACTTTCCCGATGGCCAAAACTGCACTTCCTATATATAATTCTTCACCTCCGGACCATTTCGGAACTCCTCGTGACGTCCGGGATCTCATCCGGGACTCCGAACAACTTTCGGTTTACTGCATACTAATATCTCTTCAACCCTAGCGTCACCGAACCTTAAGTGTGTAGACCCTACGGGTTCAGGAGACATGCAGACATGACCGAGACGCCTCTCCGGTCAATAACCAACAGCGGGATCTGGATACCCATGTTGGCTCCCACATACTCCTCGATGATCTCATCGGATGAACCACGATGTCGAGGATTCAATCAATCCCGTATACAATTCCCTTTGTCAATCGGTACGTTACTTGCCCGAGACTCGATTGTCGGTATCCCAATACCTCGTTCAATCTCGTTACCTGCAAGTCACTTTACTCGTACCGTAATGCATGATCCCGTGACCAGACACTTGGTCACATTGAGCTCATTATGATGATGCATTACCGAGTGGGCCCAGAGATACCTCTCCGTCATACGGAGTGACAAATCCCAGTCTCGATTCGTGCCAACCCAACAGACACTTTCGGAGATACTCGTAGTGCACCTTTATAGTCACCCAGTTACGTTGTGACGTTTGGCACACCCAAAGCACTCCTACGGTATCCGGGAGTTGCACAATCTCATGGTCTAAGGAAATGATACTTGACATTTGGAAAAGCTCTAGCGAAATGAACTACACGATCTTTGTGCTATGCTTAGGATTGGGTCTTGTCCATCACATCATTCTCCTAATGATGTGATCCCGTTATCAATGACATCCAATGTCCATAGTCAGGAAACCATGACTATCTGTTGATCAACGAGCTAGTCAACTAGAGGCTCACTAGGGACTTGTTGTGGTCTATGTATTCACACTTGTATTACGATTTCCGGATAATACAATTATAGCATGAACAATAGACAATTATCATGAACAAAGAAATATAATAATAACCATTTTATTATTACCTCTAGGGCATATTTCCAACAATTTCAGCCCTGTGTGAGCCACCAAGCCTCCTTGTTTGCCCTTCGCTGACCGCCCACGTTCCATGCTCTCCTTCACCCCCGGTACCTGAGTCGTCCATTTCGTTGAGTCAGGCCTCATGTCATCTTCCCATACTTTGCCATGTGTTGTCGCCTCCATCCCTACATTGTTGTATATGCTTTCGAGCCGCCATGCTTGTATGCGCCACTATGTTGCACTGGCCGCCACGTAGCTCCACCCTTCCCTGCCCCGTGATCACGTTGTCGCCTCACTTCTCTCCTCTAAGCCAAGACAGTCGTGTCTCTCCTCTCTCGCCCGCTCCTCCATGCACCTTTGCACTCGCCTCCGGTGTCCGCCACTAGCCGCACCTCCCCATCCCTCATCTACCGCCACCTGTCGGACCTGACCTCCTTCTAGCTTGCTAGCCCAAGGTAAGTTTCTTCCTCCTTTTTTAAAACATATGCTACGATGTATACATGAATTTGTATGTGTTTTTCCATACGAAATCTACAATATCAATTTGTATGCAATGTGACTTTGCAATGTCAATATGCATTGTCAAATTTGTGATGTCAATTTTTATATGGGTACATTTTCAGTGTTTTGTTGGCGGTAAATTTTGAAATGATGATGATGATGTGCTAGGTAAGTGGTGGGAGGTACAAGTGCAGTCCAATGATGATGATTGGTACGCTGCGTCTAAGAAATGTTGTGGTTCACTCCCTAGGCGTCGGATAGTTTCAACGGATATGTTTGCTGGTAATTTGTGCCTTTTGGCTGATTACTTCGCATATCTTCTAGCCTACCCTCAGAATTCTTTTAGAAGAACATTTTTGGTTAAAGAAGGAGCTGCGCATATCTATATCTATACCTATTTTTTTATATCTTTACCTAATAATAAAGACAATTGGGTTTCCGTCCGTACGTCATAAAAAATACCCTCAAAGTTGGCAAAAATTACCCACCAATGCCACCCGTAAGTGGCAAAAAAATGGTTCACGCATCGTGATGTTGGTTCTGGTTCATATATGCCGAGATCCCCTTATATGACACAAAGATATGCTGAGCGCAGTGGCCAGCGCTGCATGTCTCCACTACAAAGACCAGGTTCGATCCCCAGCCTGCCCACCTTTTTTCTCTCGCAAGCGCGTCTACTCCTCCCACACATGGTAATGGGCCGGCCCATTTGCAGGTTGCAACGCCCCTGTTTTCTATTTCATTTTTTGCCTTTCACGTTCTCATTTCTGTTTTAGTTATTTCTTCTTTCAGTTTATTCGCGATTTCCAGGAAAACAATATTTCAAAAAAATTCTTGAAAAATTATAAACTGTTTGTGAATTAAAAAAACATTCGGAAAATCATAAAATGATCATGATTTCAAAAAATTGTTCACATATTATAAAAACCTATCACGATTTCAAATAAATTTTCAGGAAATAATTTTTTTCATGATTTTCTAAAAATATCCAATATTCGAAACATATTAGGGAATTTTAAAAATGTCCATTAAAGTTTGGAATATGTTCACAAAAATTAAAACAGATCCATAAATAATGAACATAACAAACCGTCGCAGGAGATCTGTAGGGGTCGCTTCATGATTGTATTCAGTCCCTCGATTTGGATAAACAAAGTTTTCCATGTCTTGAAAAATTATAAACTGTTTGTGAATTAAAAAAACATTCGGAAAATCATAAAATGATCATGATTTCAAAAAATTGTTCACGTATTATAAAAAACTATCATGATTTGAAATAAATTTTCAGGAAATAAAAAATGTTCATGATTTTTTAAACATATCCAGTATTCAAAACATATTAGGGAACTTTAAAAATGTCCATTAAAGTTTGGAATATGTTCACAAAAATTAAAACAGATCCATAAATAATGAACATAACGAACCGTCGCAGGAGATCTGTAGGGGTCGCTTCATGATTGTATTCAGTCCCTCGATTTGGATAAAAAAAGTTTTCCATGTCTTTTACAACGCTGAGCCCTCAAAAGTTGACACAACTTTCTATGGGTTAATTTTTATAAGCTATATAGAAATGACTAAATTTCTATTTTGCCTTATTTTTTTGGTACCACATTACTGATTATTATAAACACCGCTACGCTAGGTCAAGGCGAGGCACTCACTCATCAGTCTAGCTCATGCAGTGTCCATCGATGCAGTTTGATCACCGACATTTTTTTCGTTATGACACGTTAGAAAATCAAGTCGTGATGAGACCATCACATTTTTTTATTTTTAAATGACTTTTTAAAAGTCCCTTATCTCGTCATGACATCACCCAGACATACTTTATGAAATTACATTCTAAAAGTCCTTATCTCATCCTGGCATTTGGTTCAGAATTTTTTTATATCTATCGCACGTGCATAATCTAATAGCTTTTCTCCCGTTGCAACGCACGGGCATATTTGCTAGTAATCTTTACCTAATAATTAATATTAATTTAATATATAATATATATATATAATATATATATATATAATATAATAATAATATAATATATAATAATATAAAGCAAGGTGGTATTCTTGGTTTCGTCCCGCCTACGTGATTTTGTTATTTGGACTTTTTTTAATCTAATGAGGTGGTACTATTCACGTGAATTTCTGGCCGTGTTTTCATGCGATGGGAGAACATAGTCGGAAGGTGCAACGGCCCAACTGGCTGGGCATCGACCTTCCTTTGATGGGCCTGCTCCTGCCACTTTCATGAAAAAAGGTAAAAAATATATGTTTTAACTGGGTATCGAACCCCTAACCTCTGGGTTGGGCCACGAAGGCTATAGCCAGCCGGCCTATAATCGGATTGCAGTAAAGAACTGATTCAATCAATATTAGTCCTACCTCGCTCCTTTAGATCAAATTTCACCAACTTATATACACACGTGAGTTGTAGTAGATTCAACTTATATCAGCAAGTCATCTTCAAAACCAAGAAAGAGAGGAAACAGCATACCAAAAGGAGAGAAAACTCCATAATGAAGGGGATATGGACGATGCAACCATGTTGTATTGGCTCTAATTAGAAGGATTTATGGGCTTGGCATGGTGTGATTGGCTCTAATTAAATTAAATGAGAAAAAGATACATGCATGGCTCTAATTAAAGGAAATGATGACATGATAAAAGCGTACATGCATGACCCGTATGCCGCGTTGATGGGCATTTTGGTGAATGGCGAAACTAGCCTTTTTCTCAAATCAATGCATCAATTTTCTTCCCTGTTGCAACGCACGGGCTTTTGTGCTAGTCTTTACCTAATAATAAAGCAAATTGGGTTTTGATCGTCCGTCATTATAATTACCCTCTAAATTGGTAAAAATTACCTATCAATGCCACCCGTAAGTGAAAAAACGATTCGATTTTCGGACCAAAAATCATCGATCCATTGGTGTTTAATAGGTCCGCGACGAATAGAAGTCATGGAACGATGGGCAGTAGAGTGGTTGGGCGATCGCATGTCTAGCGGCGAGACCGGGGTTCGATCCTCAGCTTTCTCATCTTTTATCATTCTGCGGGCTTCACTCTTTTTTTTTCATTTTACTTTTTTGTCTGTTCTTTTCTCATTCTGTTTTCTTCTTTAAATTAATTTGGGATTTCAATATTCTAAAGTTGCGAATTTCCGAAAAAAAGTTTGAGAAAATCATAAAAAAATATGTGAATTCAAAAAAGGTTTAGAAAATCATAAAAAATTACAGATTCAAAAAATGTTGGTGGTTTGGCAAAAATGTGCGCAAAATTGTAAAAAATAACCACAATTTGGAAAAAATGGTCGGGAAATAAAATCATGTTCATGATTTTGAAAAAATTACCGTGTATTGGAAACATATTCGGGAATCCAAAAAAAATGTACATGACATTTTAGAAAATGTTCACAAAAATAAAAATAAATATTTGTTTTTAAAAATTTGTTCTCCAATTTTTTTAAAAAAGTTCATCGACTCAAAAATTGTTTGTTGAGTCAAAAAATGTTAATGAATTCGAAACTGGTTCAGGCATTTAATTTTTTTTTGTAAACAAAACCAATGTTCATGATTTTTTTGAGAAAATAAAAAATTTCAAAAGAAAATGTTTGTCGATTCGGAAAACTGTTCACTGATTCAAAAGTATTTTATATCTAGGATTTAATTAGTTTTTCAAAAGTCTTTATATGTCTTGGCGTTGGGAGTAGTTCGTGATCAACGAGATTTGTTTTTAAAGTTTTAAATATTCCCTTGCGCAACATAGTGACAAGTGTGGCATGCACTGGCAAACTCATAGTCTTGGGATTTACCACGTCGAATGCATTATGACCACGTGGACATCAAGACCATCATCTGCTAGAGTGAGAAAAAATGGCAACATGGTGATCCACTGTGTTAAAATAGAGTATACTCATATATTAGTATATTGAGTTATACTTATTTGGTTAGCCATAATTTTTTGTCTTCCGTTGCAACGCACGGGCATATTTACTAGTAAAATAAAGAGGCTATCGCTTCTTATTTCCACAGTAATTTGATCAGTTTTTTCGTACATGTACGTTTTCGTCCGTCATCGTTCGTTCGTAAGACTTACCGTTTCTTCCTAGGTTCGTAGGCTGGATGTGTTTTTGCACGTCGCTTAGCTGGGCCCTGCATATTGGCCCGACGAAAGAAGCCCATAAATTAAACGTAAAATCTGAAGGCAGCCTAGCACTTCGCTGGGCACACGAGGCAAAAGTATAAATGGTCTGAACGAGGGATCGAACTACGGCGATTCCAATACGGCGCGCAGGTCGCCAGCTATCGACATAGCGCGCACCCCCCATCGAGCGTTGGAATTCCTACGGGCCGGCCCATTAAATTCGGGATTCACCCCCAACCGTTTTTGGGAAGGTTCTACGACCTTCCTTGAACCGGATTTTTTTTCTGGTTTTCTTTTTCATCTTTTGGTTTTTCATTTCATTTCCTTTTTCTGTTTTCCTTTCGTTTTTCCTTTTCTTTTTTTGTTTTTCCTTCCTATTTTCCTTTTCTTTTTTTACGAGTTATCTTCTCAAATCCATGAACATTTTTTTGTTTATCGAATTGAAAAAATGTTCACTCAATTTAAATTCTGTTTGTCAAACTCAAAAAATATTCATTGATTTCCAAATATGTTTATCATATTCAAAAAAAATCATCAAATTCGAAATTTGTTCATCATTGAAAAACATGTTCATCAAATTCGAAATTTGTTCACTGATTTCAAAAAATGTTAAGAAAATTCAAAATTTATTCATCAAATTAAAATTTGTTCACCATGTTTTTTCAAAAAAAACATCTAACTGAAAAAATGTTCATCATATTCAAAATTTGAATACTGTTTTTTGTGAATTTCCTTTTTCAAATCTACGAACATTTTTTGTTCATCGAATTCAAAAAATGTTCATCAAATTTAAAATTTGTTGATCATTTAAAAAGTGTTCTTCAAATTTGAAATTTGTTCACCGATTTCGAAAAATGTTCATCAAATTCAATTTTTGTTCACCATTTTTTCAAAAAAAATCATCTAACTGAAAAATGTTTATCATATGGAAAAATTGTTCACAATAATGTTTAAAATGTTCAGCAAATTAAAAAAATGTTCATCAGTACACAAATTCTGTAGCATTCCTTGAAATAAGGAAAACAAATTGAAATCATGAACATTTTTCAAATTTGTGAAAATTATTCGGATCCACTGACATTTTTTTGCTCCGTGAACTGTTTTCAAATTCACATTTTTTGAATTTTGGATAGTTTTTGAAATTCGGAATTATTCACCTTTTTTTGAGTAACTCGGTATTATTTGCTAAAGAGAAAAAAACGATACAAGAGAAAAAAATGGTCGTGCGGGGGCTTCCCGCTGCCGCTCATAGGCCGGCCCAAAATGGGCGCGCGGGTACAACAGGGGGTGCGTGTGCGTCCGCACCCTGGCGCATGCTGCGCCGTATAGGCACTCCCTCGAACTACCCCGACCAAGCGGAAAATCCTATTCGCCGCTCGCTGCGGCAAACTGTCGAGCGATCGCACAGGGACAGCGCAGCGAGCGACAGAAATGGGCCGGCCCAGTCCAAACCGGCTTTGGGAACGTTCCAGAAGGTTCCCTAAACCGGGTTTTTTTCCTGTATCATTTTTTCCTGGTTCTTTTTCGGCTTTCTATCGTTTTTTTATTTCTCTTTTTTTCGTTTCTGTTTCTTTTTCATTTTTTCGTTTTTTGTTTCTTGTTTCACTTTCTTTTTCAAGTTTATTTTTCTTTTTCAGAATATGTTCATAGTTTTTACAAAATGTTTATGATTTTCTTTTTTATTTCCTTTTCTTTTCTTCTCTTCATTTAAAAAAAATAAAAAATTTAAATTTTGTTCGTGTTACCAAAAAATGTTCTCAAAATTCAAAATTTGTTCTCGTTACACAACAAAGTACAAAACTTCTGAAATTCAGAAAATGTACTGAATTTCAATTTTTTGTTCACATATTCATAAAATGTTCGCGCTTCCAAATTTGTTCGGGATTTTTCAAAATTTCTCTCCGTTTCAAAATATGTTCTCAAGAATCAAAAAATGTTCGTGCTTTAGAAAATTGTTCGGACTTCCAAAGTTGTTCGGAATTTTTCAAAATTTCTCTCCATTTCAAAATATGTTCTCAAGATTCAAAAAATGTTCGTGCTTTAAAAAATTGTTCGTGCTTCAAAATTTGTTCAGGATTTTTTAAAACTGTTCACCATTTCAAAATTTGTTCTCAAGATTCAAATTTTTTGGGAATTAAAAATTGTTCGCCTGTTTTTTAAAAAATCTTCGCATTTCGCAAACAAGAATTTCATAAAATATTCATAAATTAAAAATGTCAGTGTTTTAGCAATTTTGTTCCTGTTTTTTAAAAAATGTTCGCATTTTGAAAAAGTTGTTCATAATTTTGAAAAATTGTTCACGCTTCCAAATTTGTTCGGGATTTTTCAAAATTGTTCTCTATTTCAAAATTTGTTCTGAAGATTAAAAAAATGTTCGTGATTTAAAAAATTGTTCGCTCTTCCAAATTTGTTCGGTATTTTTCAAAATTGTTCTCTATTTCAAAATTTGGTCTGAAGATTAAAACAATTTGTGCTTTAAAAAATTGTTCTCGCTTCCAAATTTGTTCTCTGTTTCAACATTTGTTCTCAAGATTCAAAAAATATTTTGTGCTTCCAGATGTGTTCTCCGTTTCAAAATTTGTTCTCAAGATTGAAAACATGTTCGACTTTAAAGAAATGTCACAAATTCAAAAAATGTTTGGGAAATTCAAAATTTGTTCGTTTGCAGAAAATTTGTTTGCGTAATCGTACGTTCAAAATGTTTTGGGAAATTCAAAAATGTTTCGGCTTTCTAAATATATATACTTTTATGAAAAAGAAACAACGTTTGAAATTTCAAAAGAGCTTCATTTTCTTTTTCCACATATAGTTTATATTAACTGAGCTAGCATTTTTAGACAAGCAAGCAAATGAATAGAGTGGCTACGCGGTTCACTAGGTTCAGGTCGTGTGCTCAATCCGCCAGACGCATGTTTTTGGGAATGTTTTGCAGGCTGTTCTTTTAGTTTTGGCGTACCAGTTCGTTCTTTATATACCACATTGCCAATTTGGCACTCGAGTTAGCATGGCGCACTGGCTAGATGCGCAGTCAACTGTATTGCTGGTCGCGGGTTCGAATCCAACAAAGGACCATTTTTATCGTTCATTTTTCACGTTGCGCTACCTAAGTGGGCCAGCCCAGCTCAGCTACTCCCTTTGCGAAGCATCGGCAGTTTGCCGCAGTAAGCGGCGCATAGGATGTCCCCGACCAAGCCAGGATGAACCTTGCTTACCGTAATTTGGTCCGTTTTTGCGTACGTGTACGTTCTCTTCCGTTGTCGTTCGTTCGTAAGACTTACCATTTCTTCCTGGCCCAAAGAAAGAAGCCCGTAAATTAACCGTAAAATCTGGAGGCAGCCCACCACTGCTGTGCACACGAGGCAAAAGTATAATGGTCTGAACGAGGGATCAAACTACCCTGACCAAGCCAGGACGAACCTTGCTTCCTCTTGCTCGCATGCATAAGCGCTCCCTTATATCCCTTTTCATCTGTTCATTAACGCCTGTGATGTGAAATCATTAAGCTGCCTCGAGAATCAATACTGACCAGGAAGGGAAAACGAGATTTATGCTGATAATAAATAATTGAACGGAAAAGGCACACGGGTGAAACAAGGCTAGAAGGAGGATGGACATGAGGGATCGTAAGTGGCACATGTTAGATGATATTGTATAGAGATAGGAGAGGTGTTTTAAACTTGTATCTTTCTATCTCTTCTTCTGTTGTAACCTCCTTGATCTCCTGTACCGATCGATCACGATCTCTCTCGATCCCTTGTAAGCCACGGCACACATGTGATATAAATAGAGATGCGGCCCGAGCAAAGGGTTCAACGCTTCCACCAAAGTTTACATGGTAACAGAGCCTCTTCCTCGATAGATTGGATAGAGACCGCATCTAGCTACCCAGGCGACCACAACCATGTCCACCACCACCGCCGCCATGACGGCTAGCACCATGGTTGCGCTCACCACCGACACCTCCTCCACTTTTGCGTCATCGTCCACCTCCACCTCCACCAACTCCTTCCTCGGATCGCCGCCGCAAGAGAAGCTGACGAGGGGCAACTTCCTGCTCTGGAAGGCCATTGTCCTACCCCAGATCAAGGGCGCGTAGATGGAACATCATCTCGATGCGAAGAGTCCGGCACCGCCGGCCACCCTCACCATTACCAAGGAAGGCAAAGAAGAACAGGTACTGAACTTTGCGCGATCCCTTTGATTTGCACAGCAGCAACTGAAGGAAATATGCCCTAGAAGCAATAATAAAGTTATTATTTATTTCCTTATTTCATGATAAATGTTTATTATTCATGCTAGAATTGTATTAACCGGAAACATAATACATGTGTGAATATATAGACAAACAGAGTGTCACTAGTATGCCTCTACTTGACTAGCTCGTTAATCAAAGATGGTTATGTTTCCTAACCATGAACAAGGAGTTGTTATTTGATTAACGGGATCACATCATTAGGTGAATGATCTGATTGACATGACCCATTCCATTAGCTTAGCACCCGATCGTTTAGTATGTTGCTATTGCTTTCTTCATGACTTATACATGTTCCTATGACTATGAGATTATGCAACTCCCGTTTGCCGGAGGAACACTTTGTGTGCTACCAAACGTCACAACGTAACTGGGTGATTATAAAGGAGTACTACAGGTGTCTCCAAAGGTACATGTTGGGTTGGCGTATTTCGAGATTAGGTTTTGTCACTCCGATTGTCGGAGAGGTATCTCTGGGCCCTCTCGGTAATGCACATCACTATAAGCCTTGCAAGCAATGTGACTAATGAGTTAGTTGCGGGATGATGCATTATGTAACGAGTAAAGAGACTTGCCGGCAACGAGATTGAACTAGGTATTGGATACCGACGATTGAATCTCGGGCAAGTAACATGCCGATGACGAAGGGAACAACGTATGTTGTTATGCGGTTTGACCGATAAAGATCTTCGTAGAATATGTAGGAGCCAATATGGGCATCCAAGTTCCGCTATTGGTTATTGACCAAGAATAGTTCTAGGTCATGTCTACATAGTTCTCGAACCCGTAGGGTCCGCACACTTAAGGTTTCGATGACAGTTATATTATGAGTTTATGAGTTTTGATGTACCAAAGGAGTTCGGAGTCCCGGATGAGATCGGGACATGATGAGGAGTCTCGAAATGGTCGAGACGTAAAGATCGATATATTGGACGACTATATTCGGAGTTCGGAAAGGTTTCGAGTGATTCGGGTATTTTTCAGAGTACCGGAGAGTTACGGGAATTCGCCGGGGAGTATATGGGCCTTATTGAGCCATACGGGAATAGAGGAGAGAGGCCGAAAGGAAGGAGGCGCGCAGCCCCCCTCTGGTCCAAATTGGACAAGGGGTGCGGCCCCCCTTTCCTTCCTCCTCTCCCCCTCTTTCCCCCCTTCTCCTACTCCAACAAGGAAGGAGGGAGTCCTACTCCCGGTGGGAGTAGGACTCCCCTTGGCGCGCCCCTCCTAGGTCGGCCGCCTCCTCCCCCCTTGCTCCTTTATATACGGAGGCAGGGGGCACCTCTAGGCACGACAACACAAGTTGATCTACGGATCGTTCCTTAGCCGTGTGCGGTGCCCCCCTGTAACGCCCCGAGACCGATGCTTCAGAAGACTTACAGCTATTCCGAGTTTCGCCGTGTGTTTCTTTTTTGCTTGCTCTTTTATTTTTGCATTGCATTATGTCATCATGCCATCATGCCATTTAATTTTTAAAAACTCAACTAAATAAGTTGTATGGATTTTTTGATCCATTTAAATCGAGGGATTCACATGGTGATTTCTCTTTAAAACATATTCAAAGTCTCCTCCAATATTAGGGAGCTATATTAAATATTTCTTTATTTCGGAAATCACCAAAACACACTTGCAAAATAATTCCCCATGCCTTTGACCTCAAACGTTGTCCAATAAATTATTTCATCATTTTCCGGAACTCCCCAAAAATCCGAACATTTTTGGACCTTCTTTTCATCAAGTCCTAGTTCAAACCCATTTGAATTAAATTCAAATGAGTTTGAATTTACATATTTCAATCATGGTCTTTCTATTTTTCTCGGAACAAACTCATTTTTGTGAGTCCGGGAAAATTATCCCCTTGCGCTTTTATCTTTCCCTAACCCTCTCTTTCTTTTTCTTCTCTTTAATTGTTTTCTGCTAAAGAAAATATAAGAGAGAGGGAGAAGAGAGCTGCAGCCAGCCCACTAGGCCAGCCCATCTAACCTCCTAAAGCCCAACCGGCCTCTCAAGGCCCAGCCCACCTAACTCCCTCCTAATCCTAGCCCAGTCCCCTCTCCATCGATCTCCCCTCGTTCCCCTGTGCGCCGCCACCTTCGTTCAGCGATCCCCATCGCACGCAGCCTCGCATCGCCAGGGAGCACCGCCAGCGCTCGACCCCACTCCCTCCTCTCGATCCCCATCTCCCTCTCGCCTCTCACCTCGCGCGCGACCCCGCCGCCGAACCATCTCCACCTTGCGACGCCTCCCTTTCTCGAGCGCCCCCGCGCCCTGCCGGCCTCGGCCTCCCGCGGCTGCCGCTGCTGGCCCCGCTGCCGAGCTCTCCACCGCGCCCGAACCCTCCTCTCGCTCGTCGCCCCGCCTCCAGGGTCCTCCCCTTGCTCCCGCGCTCCGCCCTCGCCGGAGAAGAGAGCCAGGCTGGAGCCCCGTCGGCCTCCTCGCCTCCGTCGTGTCCCGTTCCATCAGCCCCACGCCCGGCCTCCGCAACTCCACCGGGACGGCCAACTCCGGCGGCCCTCCGTCGCCCTCAAGCTCGTTCAGCGGCCCCCTGTCTTCTCCTCGTGCCCGCCGCCGTCTTCGTCTGCGCCCGGAGGAGCCCGTAGCCTCCCTGCCTTCTGCTCGACCTCGTCCTCGGCCCCGAGATTCTGCTGCCATGGCGTCCCGAGCTCCGCCACACCTCTGCTCCTGCTTCCCCTTCATGCACCTGCCGACCACCACCGCACCGAGTCTTTTGCCTTGCTTCGTTTTGGTTTGGAGACTGAGACGAGACCGCCAAGATGCACCCTGGTTTCGCCAATGCCCTCTGTTCGACTCCGTGTACAACTACACGGTGAGACGCCAAGTACCACGACGACCATCGCTTGCCAAGTTCGACTACATGGTGACGCGTCAAGTACCTCTACCGCGTCTACGGGATCGCCAAGAACGCGTACCTCGACGACCCGCCAAGTACCCCTTCGGATCGCCAAGTTCATCTACCACGTGTACCACTACCGTCGACCCTAGAAGACCCCGTGGACCCCGAACATCCACGGGACATGAACAACTACTTCCACTACGATATGTACCACTACCGTTGCCACGTGAAAAACTACTTCCCTCGATGACTCGTTCCGTCCGGAAACGCTCGCTTCAAAGGTATAACCCGAGACGACCGCGATGAGATACCCTTGCATGTATGAGATGTACGATATGTTTGCACCGTGTCCGAATTGTCACTCGTTTCCATGCCACTAACCCGTGGGAACCCGGTAGCCGGGATCACCCCACCATCTTGCATGACTCGCTCACGTCACACTTCTCGTTTGCATCGGTATCTCACTCGAGTTATCGGGACCGGAATGTTGCCGTGGCACCATTTTTGTTATCGTTGCCGTGGCACCATTTTCGTTATCGTTGCCGTGGCACCCCTTTTGTTCCGCCATGGTGACCAGATGCTCCCTATCATGCTCATGTCAACGTTTTCATAAAAATTGCATAAAACTTGTATATGTCATCCGCATCATGATAACAACATTTAAATGCTTAAAATTGTTGTTTGCTTTAATTGCTAAATGACATATGGGGATTTTCCGAAATTGTTGTTTGTTGTTTCCGGCCTCATTTAAACTTGCCTAAATATGTAGTTGAATTATGCTTCACCCCTTGCCATGTTTAATAACATTTAATATTGTTGGTTAGCCTAAACGAGAGAGAACTAAATAATTGTTGTGGTGTTTCGTCAATATGCAACTCGTTGCATATTGAGCTCCACTTAAATTTGTAGTGTTGTTTGCTTCACCTTGCCATGCCATCCTCTTTAATCTGGACATGCATCATACTTGGTTGTGCATCATGCCATGACTATGCTTGTGTGTTTACCATGTTGTTTGCTTCTTTCCGGTTGCTTCTCTCGTTAGCTTCGGTTTCGTTCCGGAGTTGTGAGGACTCGTTCGACTACGTCCGTTTGTCTTCTTCATGGACTCGTTCTTCTTCCTATCGGGATCTCAGGCAAGATGACCTTTACCCTCGATATCACTTCTATCTTTGCTTGCTAGTTGCTTCGTTCTATCGCTATGATGCGCTGCCTATCCCTTGTTTACCATGTCTTCCATATTGCCATGCCAGCCTCTAACCTTTTCACCCTTCCTAGCAAACCGTTGCTTGGCTATGTTACCGCTTTGCTCAGCCCTCTTATAGCGTTGCTAGTTGCAGGTGAAGTTGAAGATTGCTCCATGATGGACAGGATTATGATTGGGATATCACAATATCTCTTATTTAATTAATGCATCTATATACTTGGTAAAGGGTGGAAGACTCGGCCTTATGCCTGGTGTTTTGTTCCACTCTTGCCGCCCTAGTTTCCGTCATACCGGTGTTATGTTCCCGGATTTTACGTTCCTTACGCGGTTGGGTGATTTATGGGACCCCCTTGACAGTTCGCTTTGAATAAAACTCCTCCAGCAAGGCCCAACCTTGGTTTTACCATTTGCCTACCTAAGCCTTTTTCCCTTGGGTTCTGCAGACTCAAGGGTCATCTTTATTTTACCCCCCCCCCGGGCCAGTGCTCGTTGTGAGTGTTGGTCCAACCTGTCAGCCGCCGGTGGCCACCAGGGGCAACTCTGGGCTGGCCTACCGGAAGTTTGGACAATCCGGTGTGCCCTGAGAACGAGATATGTGCAGCTCCTATCGGGATTTGTCGGCACAGCGGGAGGCTTTGCTGGTCTTGTTTTACCATTGTCGAAATGTCTTGTAAACCGGGATTCCGAGTCTGATCGGGTCTTCCTGGGAGAAGGTCTATTCCTTCGTTGATCGCGAGAGCTTGTCATGGGCTAAGTTGGGACACCCCTGCAGGGTATATAATCTTTCGAAAGCCGTGCCTGCGGTTATAGGCAGATGGGAATTTGTTAATGTCCGGTTGTAGATAACTTGACACCTGATCCGAATTAAAACGCATCAACCGCGTGTGTAGCCGTGATGGTCTCTTTTCGGCGGAGTCCGGGAAGTGAACACGGTTTTGGGTTATGTTTGACGTAAGTAGGAGTTCAGGATCACTTCTTGATCATTGCTAGCTTCACGACCGTTCCATTTGCTCTTTTCTCGCTCTTATTTGCGTATGTTAGCCACCATATATGCTTAGTCGCTGCTGCAGCCTCACCACTTTACCACTTCCTACCTATAAGCTTAAATAGTCTTGATCTCGCGGGTTTTGAGATTGCTGAGTCCTCGTGACTCACCAGATACTATCACAACAGTTGCAGGTGCCGATGAAACCAGTGCAGGTGATGCAACCGAGCTCAGATGAGAGCTCAACGAAGACCTTGGTCGTTTCTATGTTTCGTTTCTTGTTGATCAGTAGTGGAGCCCAGTCGGGATGATCGGGGATCTAGCAGTTGGGTTATCTTCTTTTCTTTTGGCTTCGTCCGTAGTCGGACCATGTGTGTACTCTGAATGATGTATGATTTATTATATGTTCATTGGGTGAAGTGGCGATTGTAAGCCAACTCTTTATCCCATTCTTGTTCATTACATGGGATTGTGTGAAGATGACCCTTCTTGCGACAAAACCGCAATGCGGTTATGCCTCTAAGTCGTGCTTCGACACGTGGGAGATATAGCCGCATCGTGGGCGTTACAAGTTGGTAATCAGAGCCATCCCCGACTTAGGAGCCCCCTGCTTGATTGTTTGCTGGCGTTGTTGAGTCTAGAACAAAAATGTTTTGAGTCTTAGGATTATATATATCGGAGAGTAGGATTCTTTTTACTCCTCAGTCCCTTCGTCGCTCTGGTGAGGTCTCCTGACGTAGATGTTTTGACTTTCCTCTCCTCAAATTTCACTAAATTTTTTTTAGGATCACGCGGGTATCTTGAAATTGTTCCGATGGTTTTGTGACGAGAACATTGTTCTTGGTGCCTCCTGGCTATTATGTGGCATTGACCCGGGGAGTTGAGCTCCGAGGTGTTGTCGTCACAAATTTATCGTTGCAGTTCTGGAATACCTGAGTTTTGCCGACATCGAAAATCTCTTTTATGCAGTTGTTGGTGAGATAACCTCGATAACCCAGTACTGGGGCGAGCTCGAGAGTATTGCCATAGCTTGTATAACGGATGCTTTTCGAAGGTTGAGGTACACGATTTCCGAAGGTTTCTTGGTTATGTGTTGACGGATGGATACAACTGGATGTAGGAATTGTTAGTTTTGGGTGAGATATATATTGCTTCCCCTGTATCCCCAACACCAGATTGCATAACCAGAAAGTTTCGGGAGTTTTATAGGTGGGAATTCAAGTAGCTCCTAGAATATCTTTTCGACAGATGCATGATATGAGATTGGGGTTTGACGTCTAGTGGTCCGCCTTTCCATGGTCGTTTTTACAGTGGTCTCGTTGTGTCTTAAAGAACCCTTGGCTATGCTAGTTCGGGGACACTTCGTATGTCATGTGCACTGCCTTGTACATGATGGTGCTATACACTCGAGCCCGTGTGGGCCCCACCACAAAAACTTCGGACAAAATCTCTATCATATGTTTGTTCCGGCTTATTCTGCAAGCCAAATCCCTGGTTTTGTTTCATTTGTGGTATTCGAGTTGCTTCGAAGTCAAATGTTGAATCCATACCTTTCCTAAATGGTGTTCTCATATTTCTATATGAATGCTAATCCTTCTTAATCATTGATGTTGTCATGTTAATTCTTTTCCTACCGGTGTGCTTCTCTTCGAGATGATCCCATCATTCTCCCATCCGCAAGATCAATTCTAAGTTTTCTCAACGGTGTTTCTTCCATCCGTCCCAAGTTGTCTTTGTTTTCCCCACCCTCCCACCCTTTTCTTCAAGGACTCATATATGTTAATCAAGTATCCATTTATTCATGTGAAGCCTCTTCACTCCTTGCAATCAATGTTCTTACCCGGTGATTTTCATGAAGTTGGCCAGGAGTTTCAAGTTCATCATTCTTCATTCTCGTATTCTTCTCCGGTGGATTTACCTCAAGCTTTCGGTGTTGATCATATCCTTATCCTCGTTCAAATGCTATCCCATCCCGGTGTATCCCTTAATCATTCAATTCTCGCTATTCCTTCGTTCTCGAGTGTTGAATATATCTCAGAAGGCCCGTCTGTCCATTCTCAATCCGTCCAAATTATTTCGAGGTTGTTACCTTATTCAAGCCATTTAATTCAACCGGTGCAATCCCCCCTTTTCAATCAATCATTCAACGGTGTTTTCCTTTTGAGTGGGCCCTAACCCACAGGTCTTTTCCCAGGATCTTACCTGACTCTTCTAATTTTCCTGGAGCTATTCCCAAATTCTTTTCGAAGTTTGACATAAGAATGAATTATCATCAGTCAAATGTCTTTCTCCAAGATCTTTCAAATTCTTTCGTCATTGGTTCAACCTTTCTAATTTTCATCCCGGAGTATCCCAACAATTCATGGTGGTGTTTCTCGTTGTCATTCTCGAATTTTGAAGACCGAAGAAGGATTTCTCCTAAATCTTGTCCGTTCTCTTGAAGATTCATGGTTCTAGCTTTATACCATCCTCTCATATTTGTTTTCGATTGTGAGAATTCTTTTCAACCATCTGACGCATTTCAGGAGTTGCTTCCTTTCTTGATAATCATTTCTGAATATTACTCATTCTCAACCTTCAACCCTTGTTCTCCAAATCTTACCCGTGATACCCTCTAATCAGTTCACGATCTCTTCGTTCTCATGTATCTAAATCCCCTCAAGTATCTTCATTCATTTTCCAATTCTTCCCGGTGAATTGTGCCATTTCTACTTTCATTTTCAATTCTTACGGTGGTTCGTTCAAGATTTCTCTTCCTTCGTTATCGTATCAATTCATTCGTTGTTTCCAAATCCCACCGGTGGTTCCATCAATACCTTCTGAAGTTTGCGCTATATCTCTCTTAATCCTTTCTACGGGAATAAGTAGTATGCCAAATCCATTGCTTGTCATTAATTTAATTTGATGAAGGATAAACATACAATAAATCTTATTCTTATTTCCTCGAGGTGATTCAATTCTTTTCTTTCGGAGATTGTTCATGATGAAGCAATTCTTGACTCTAGTGCTTCATCTTTTCCTTTTCTGGAGTTCCAAGTTTTCTCGGTTATATCATCGCGAAGCTTCATCTAAATCATCGCAAGGCTTCACCTTGTGTTTTCAACTTCCCTTTCTTTTTATCATCCTTTTATTACCAGAGTTCTCCATGGAGGCTCTACATGATGGTTCATCAAGGATTTAATTCCTTCTCGAAGTGTTCTTCGAGATTCTTTTCAGAGGAGTTCAAGCATTCTTCATCTTGCATTCTGAAGTGCAATTCTTTCTACCTTATCTTTTGAGATGGTGTTATATCATTCTTGACAATTTCCATTCTTGTTTCGCGTTTCACATGTTGTCAAGAATGAGGTATTTTAAATCCATTAATCTCTTCGTTGGAGTTATCTTGGTATAGATTTTACCTAAAGCCTTCCCTAAGGAATGTTGCTATTTGTGGTGCTTATCAATGATCCAAGTTTTCTCCTATCCTCTCGGCAAAAGCAGTTTTCATCTCTTCATTGATCTCAAGCAAGCAATTGTTTCCGTTAGTGGCCGGTTGTCACCTCATAATTTTGAGGTGTTTGCCATAAGCCCACAACAAGCTTGTGCTTTTCGTTGTTGATTTTCCAACAACTCTGTTCAATTCTTCTTTGCAAGGATGCTTTCCAAGCTCATTTGTGGCAGAAGTTTGCATTTTCTTCTCCATTCTGTTATTCCAATGATCTATCTTCTATTATTTTTTCCGGAGGCATTGTGATGTTGCTCTTTTCACTCATCATCTCAAATTGTGAGGATCGTGTTCTTTTTGTTCTTATCCATTTAACCGGAATGTTGTGTCATCTCTTCAAGTTCTTTTCATCTTATCAAGGCTTGCATCTCTTTTCAATCGGAGTGTTGTCCGAATTTGATCTTCCTTGTTCCTTGTTTATCTTGTTTCAGCGAGAGTGGTTTCGAATTCCTTCTTGTCCATTGTACTCGTCACTCATCACTTTGCATCCTTAAAGGTTCACATGGTGTTCCTTGTTTCTATTTTCTACCGCAGTGCTCTCTATTGTGTTCAACTCCGTTGTGTTCTTTCTTTCAAGTTTTCAACCTCTCAAGTTTCTTTGGTTTCACTCTTTTTCGAAGAAGCAACTTAGTTTTACCCCCTCTCTTGCTCTTCCGCTTCCCTCCGGTGCCATCCTAGATCTCGGGACGAGATCCTCTTGTAGTGGTGGAGTGTTGTAACGCCCCGAGACCGATGCTTCAGAAGACTTACAGCTATTCCGAGTTTCGCCGTGTGTTTCTTTTTTGCTTGCTCTTTTATTTTTGCATTGCATCATGTCATCATGCCATCATGCCATTTAATTTTTAAAAACTCAACTAAATAAATTGTATGGATTTTTCGATCCATTTAAATCGAGGGATTCACATGGTGATTTCTCTTTAAAACATATTCAAAGTCTCCTCCAATATTAGGGAGCTATATTAAATATTTCTTTATTTCAGAAATCACCAAAAAACACTTGCAAAATAATTCCCCATGCCTTTAACTTCAAACGTTGTCCAATAAATTATTTCGTCATTTTCCGGAACTCCCCAAAAATCTGAACATTTTTGGACCTTCCTTTCATCAAGTCCTAGTTCAAACCCATTTGAATTAAATTCAAATGAGTTTGAATTTACATCTTTCAATCATGGTCTTTCTATTTTTCTCGGAACAAACTCATTTTTGTGAGTCCGGGGAAATTATCCCCTTGCGCTTTTATCTTTCCCTAACCCTCACTTTCTTTTTCTTCTCTTTAATTGTTTTCTGCTAAAGAAAATATAAGAGAGAGGGAGAAGAGAGCTGCAGCCAGCCCACTAGGCCAGCCCATCTAACCTCCTAAAGCCCAACCGGCCTCTCAAGGCCCAGCCCACCTAACTCCCTCCTAACCCTAGCCCAGTCCCCTCTCCATCGATCTCCCCTCGTTCCCCTGTGCGCCGCCACCTTCGTTCAGCGATCCCCATCGCACGCAGCCCCGCATCACCAGGGAGCGCCGCCAGCGCTCGACCCCACTCCCTCCTCTCGATCCCCATCTCCCTCTCGCCTCTCACCTCGCGTGCGACCCCGCCGCCGAACCATCTCCACCTCGCGACACCTCCCTTTCTCGAGCGCCCCCGCGCCCTGCCGGCCTCGGCCTCCCGCGGCTACCGCTGCTGGCCTCGCTGCCGAGCTCTCCACCGCGCCCGAACCCTCCTCTCGCTCGTCGCCCCGCCTCCAGGGTCCTCCCGTTGCTCCCGCGCTCTGCCCTCGCCGGAGAAGACAGCCAGGCCGGAGCCCCGTCGGCCTCCTCGCCTCCGTCGCGTCCCGTTCCATCAGCCCCACGCCCGGCCTCTGCAACTCCACCGGGACGGCCAACTCCGGCGGCCCTCCGTCGCCCTCAAGCTCATTCAGCGGCCCCCTGTCTTCTCCTCGTGCCCGCCGCCGTCTTCGTCTGCGCCTGGAGGAGCCCGCAGCCTCCCTGCCTTCTGCTCGACCTCGTCCTCGGCCCCGAGATTCTGCTGCCATGGCGTCCCGAGCTCCGCCACACCTCTGCTCCTGCTTCCCCTTCATGCACCTGCCGACCACCACCGCACCGAGTCTTTTGCCTTGCTTCGTTTTGGTTTGGAGACCGAGACGAGACCGCCAAGATGCACCCTGGTTTCGCCAAGGCCCTCTGTTCGACTCCGTGTACAACTACACGGTGAGACGCCAAGTACCACGACGACCATCGCTTGCCAAGTTCGACTACATGGTGACGCGTCAAGTACCTCTACCGCGTCTACGGGATCGCCAAGAACGCGTACCTCGACGACCCGCCAAGTACCCCTTCGGATCGCCAAGTTCATCTACCACGTGTACCACTACCGTCGACCCTCGAAGACCCTGTGGACCCCGAACATCCACGGGACATGAACAACTACTTCCACTATGATATGTACCACTACCGTCGTCACGTGAACAACTACTTCCCTCGACGACTCGTTCCGTCCGGAAATGCTCGCTTCAAAGGTATAACCCGAGACGACCGCGATGAGATGCCCTTGCATGTATGAGATGTACGATATGTTTGCACCGTGTCCGAATTGTCACTCGTTTCCATGCCACTAACCCGTGGGAACTCGGTAGCCGGGATCACCCCACCATCTTGCATGACTCGCTCACGTCACACTTCTCGTTTGCATCGGTATCTCACTCGAGTTATCGGGACCGGAATGTTGCCGTGGCACCATTTTCGTTATCGTTGCCATGGCACCATTTTCGTTATCGTTGCCGTGGCACCCCTTTTGTTCCGCCATGGTGACCAGATGCTCCCTATCATGCTCATGTCAACATTTTCATAAAAATTGCATAAAACTTGTATATGTCATCTGCATCATGGTAACAACATTTAAATGCTTAAAATTGTTGTTTGCTTTAATTGCTAAATGACATATGGGGATTTTCCGGAATTGTTGTTTGTTGTTTCCGGCCTCATTTAAACTTGCCTAAATATGTAGTTGAATTATGCTTCACCCCTTGCCATGTTTAATAACATTTAATATTGTTGGTTAGCCTAAACGAGAGAGAACTAAATAATTGTTGTGGTGTTTCGTCAATATGCAACTCGTTGCATATTGAGCTCCACTTAAATTTGTAGTGTTGTTTGCTTCACCTTGCCATGCCATGCCTCTTTAATCCGGACATGCATCATACTTGGTTGTGCATCATGCCATGACTATGCTTGTGTGTTTACCATGTTGTTTGCTTCTTTCCGGTTGCTTCTCTCGTTAGCTTCGGTTTCGTTCCGGAGTTGTGAGGACTCGTTCAACTACGTCCGTTTGTCTTCTTCATGGACTCGTTCTTCTTCCTATCGGGATCTCAGGCAAGATGACCTTTACCCTCGATATCACTTCTATCTTTGCTTGCTAGTTGCTTCGTTCTATCGCTATGATGCGCTGCCTATCCCTTGTTTACCATGTCTCCCATATTGCCATGTCAGCCTCTAACCTTTTCACCCTTCCTAGCAAACCGTTGCTTGGCTATGTTACCGCTTTGCTCAGCCCTCTTATAGCGTTGCTAGTTGCAGGTGAAGTTGAAGATTGCTCCATGATGGACAGGATTATGATTGGGATATCACAATATCTCTTATTTAATTAATGCATCTATATACTTGGTAAAGGGTGGAAGACTCGGCCTTATGCCTGGTGTTTTGTTCCACTCTTGCCGCCCTAGTTTCCGTCATACCGGTGTTATGTTCCCGGATTTTACGTTCCTTACGCGGTTGGGTGATTTATGGGACCCCCTTGACAGTTCGCTTTGAATAAAACTCCTCCAGCAAGGCCCAACCTTGGTTTTACCATTTGCCTACCTAAGCCTTTTTCCCTTGGGTTCTGCAGACTCAAGGGTCATCTTTATTTTACCCCCCGGGCCAGTGCTCGTTGTGAGTGTTGGTCCAACCTGTCAGCCGCCGGTGGCCACCAGGGGCAACTCTGGGCTGGCCTACCGGAAGTTTGGACAATCCAGTGTGCCCTGAGAACGAGATATGTGCAGCTCCTATCGGGATTTGTCGGCACAGCGGGAGGCTTTGCTGGTCTTGTTTTACCATTGTCGAAATGTCTTGTAAACCGGGATTCCGAGTCTGATCGGGTCTTCCTGGGAGAAGGTCTATTCCTTCGTTGATCGCGAGAGCTTGTCATGGGCTAAGTTGGGACACCCCTGCAGGGTATATAATCTTTCGAAAGCCGTGCCTGCGGTTATAGGCAGATGGGAATTTGTTAATGTCCGGTTGTAGATAACTTGACACCTGATCCGAATTAAAACGCATCAACCGCGTGTGTAGCCGTGATGGTCTCTTTTCGGCGAAGTCCGGGAAGTGAACACGGTTTTGGGTTATGTTTGACGTAAGTAGGAGTTCAGGATCACTTCTTGATCATTGCTAGCTTCACGACCGTTCCATTTGCTCTCTTCTCGCTCTTATTTGCGTATGTTAGCCACCATATATGCTTAGTCGCTGCTGCAGCCTCACCACTTTACCACTTCCTACCTATAAGCTTAAATAGTCTTGATCTCGCGGGTTTTGAGATTGCTGAGTCCTCGTGACTCACCAGATACTATCACAACAGTTGCAGGTGCCGATGAAACCAGTGCAGGTGATGCAACCGAGCTCAGATGAGAGCTCAACGAAGACCTTGGTCGTTGCTATGTTTCGTTTCTTGTTGATCAGCAGTGGAGCCCAGTCGGGACGATCGGGGGTCTAGCAGTTGGGTTATCTTCTTTTCTTTTGGCTTCGTCCGTAGTCGGACCATGTGTGTACTCTGAATGATGTATGATTTATTATATGTTCATTGGGTGAAGTGGCGATTGTAAGCCAACTCTTTATCCCATTCTTGTTCATTACATGGGATTGTGTGAAGATGACCCTTCTTGCGACAAAACCGCAATGCGGTTATGCCTCTAAGTCGTGCTTCGACACGTGGGAGATATAGCCGCATCGTGGGTGTTACACCCCCCTCCACCATATTCCACCTCGGTCATATCGTCGCGGAGTTTAGGCGAAGCCCTGCGCCGGTAGAACATCATCATCGTCACCACGCCGTCGTGCTGACGGAACTCATCCCCGAAGCTTTGCTGGATCGGAGCCCGGGGATCGTCATCGAGCTGAACGTGTGCTGAACTCGAGGTGCCGTACGTTCGGTGCTTGGATCGGTCGGATCGTGAAGACGTACGACTACATCAACCGCGTTGTCATAACGCTTCCGCTTACGGTCTACGAGGGTACGTGGACAACACTCTCCCCTCTTGTTGCTATGTCATCACCATGATCTTGCGTGTACGTAGGAAAATTCTTGAAATTACTACGTTCCCCAACAGTGGCATCCGAGCCTAGGTTTTATGCGTTGATGTTATATGCACGAGTAGAACACAAGTGAGTTGTGGGCGATACAAGTCATACTGCTTACCAGCATGTCATACTTTTGTTCGGCGGTATTGTTGGATGAAGCGGCCTGGACCGACATTACGCGTATGCTTACGCGAGACTGGTTTTACCGCCATGCTTTGCACACAGGTGACTGGCGGGTGTCAGTTTCTCCAACTTTAGTTGAACCGAGTGTGGCTACGCCCGGTCCTTGAGAAGGTTAAAACAGCACCAACTTGACGAACTATCGTTGTGGTTTTGATGCGTAGGTAAGAACGGTTCTTGCTCAGCCCGTAGCAGCCACGTAAAACTTGCAACAACAAAGTAGAGGACGTCTAACTTGTTTTTGCAGGGCATGTTGTGATGTGATATGGTCAAGACGTGATGAGATATAAGTTGTTGTATGAGATGATCATGTTTTGTTGAAGTTATCGGCAACTGGCAGAAGCTCTATGGTTGTCTCTTTGTTGCATAAGATGCAAGTGCCAAATAATTGCTTTACTTTATCGCTATGCGCTAGCAATAGTTGCAAGAGCAATAGTTGGCGAGACGACCATGTGACGAAACATTGATATAGATCAAGATGATGAAGATCATGGTGTCGTGCCGGTGACGATAGAGATCATGACAACACTTTGGAGATGGAGATCAAAGGCGCAAGATGATCATGGCCATATCATGTCACATATTTTGATTGCATATGATGTTTACCTGTTATACATCTTATTCTGTTTTGTTTGACGGTAGCATTATAAGATGATCTCTCACTAATTATCAAGAAGTGTTCTCCCTGAGTATGCACCGTTGCCAAAGTTCGTCGTGCCCAGACACCACGTGATGATCGGGTGTGATAAGCTCTACGTCCATCTACAATGGGTGCAAGCCAGTTTTGCACACGCGGAATACTCAGGTTAAACTTGACGAGCCTAGCATATGCAGATATGGCCTCGGAACACGGAGACCGAAAGGTCGAGCGTGAATCATATAGTAGATATGATCAACATAATGATGTTCACCATTGAAAGCTACTCCATTTCACGTGATGATCGGTTATGGTTTAGTTGATTTGGATCACGTGATCACTTAGAGGATTAGAGGGATGTCTTTCTAAGTGGGAGTTCTTAAGTAATATGATTAATTGGACTTAAATTTATCATGAACTTAGTCCTGGTAGTATTTTGCAAATTATGTTGTAGATCAATAGCTTGCATTGTTGCTTTCATATGTTCCTAGAGAAAATTGTGTTGAAAAATGTTAGTAGCAATGATGCGGATTGGATCCGTGATCTAAGGTTTATCCTCATTGCTGCGCAGAAGAATTATGTCCTTGATGCACCGCTAGGTGACAAACCTATTGCAGGAGCAGATGCAGACGTTATGAACGTTTGGCTAGCTCAATATGATGACTACTTGATAGTTTAGTGCACCATGCTTAACGGCTTAGAATCGGGACTTCAAAGACGTTTTGAACGTCATGGACCATATGAGATGTTCCATGAATTGAAGTTAATATTTCAAGCAAATACCCGAGTTGAGAGATATGAAGTCTCCAACAAGTTCTATGGCTAAAAGATGGAGGAGAATCGCTCAACTAGTGAGCATGTGCTCAGATTGTCTGGGTACTACAATCGCTTGAATCAAGTGGGAGTTAATCTTGCAGATAAGATAGTGATTGATAGAGTTCTCTAGTCACCATCACCAAGTTAGTAAAACTTTTTGATGAACTACAGTATGCAAGGGATGACGAAAACGATTCCCGAGCTCTTCGTGATGTTGAAATCGACGAAGGTAGAAATCATGAAAGAGCATCAAGTGTTGATGATTGACAAGACCACTAGTTTCAAGAAAAGGGCAAAGGGATAGAAAGGGAACTTCAAGTAGAATGACAAGCAAGTTGTCACTCCCGCGAAGAAGCTCACAACTGGACCAAAGCCTGAAACTGAGTGCTTACACTGCAAAGGAAATGGTCACTGGAAGCGGAAATGCCCTAAATATTTGGTGGATAAGAAGGATGGCGAAGTGAACAAGGGTATATTTGATATACAGGTTATTGATATGTGCCTTACTAGTGTTTATAGTAGCCCCTGAGTATTTGATACTTCTTCAGTTGCTAAGATTAGTAACTCGAAACAGGAGTTATATAAACAGAGACTGGTTGAAGGGGGAAGTGACGATGAGTGTTGGAAGTGGTTCCAAGATTGATATGATCATCATCACACACTCCCTATACTTTCGGGATTAGTGTTGAACCTAAATAAATGTTATTTGGCGTTTGCATTGAGCATGGTTTGTTGGATCTCAATCGTAGTGATACACATATTCATAATATTGATGCCAAAAGATGCAAAGTTGATAATGATAGTGCAACTTATTTGTGGCACTGCCGTTTGGGTCATATCGGTGTAAAGCGCATGAAGAAACTCCATAAAGATGGATTTTCGGAATCACTTGGTTATGAATCATTTGATGCTTGCAAACCATACCTTTTGGGCAAGATGACTAAAACTCCGTTCTCTGGAACAATGGAACGAGCTACTGACTTATTGGAAACAATACATACCGATGTATGCGGTCCAATGAGTGTTGATGCTCGTGGCGGGTATCGTTATTTTCTGACCTTCACAAGATGAATTGAGCAGATATGAGTATATCTACTTGATGAAACATAAGTCTGAAATAATTGAAAGGTTCAAAGAATTTCAGAGTGAAGTGGAAAAATCATCGTAACAAGAAAATAAAGTTTCTACGATCTGATCGCGGAGACGAATATTTGAGTTACGAGTTTGGTCTTCAATTAAAACAATGTGGAATAGTTTCACAGCTCACGCCACCTGGAACACCACAACGTTATGGTGTGTCCGAACGTCGTAACTGCACTTTATTGGATATGGTGCGATCTATGATGTCTCTTATCGGTTTTACCACTATCGTTTTGGGGTTGTGCATTAGAGATAGCTGCATTCACGTTTAAAAGGGCACCATCTAAATCTGTTGAGACGACACCGTATGAACTATGATTTAGCAGTAAACCTAAGCTGTCGTTTCTTAAAGTTTGGAGTTGCGATGCTTATATGAAAAAGTTTCAACCTGATAAGCTCGAACCCAAATCGGAGAAGTGCGTCTTCATAGAATACCCAAAGGAAACTGTTGGGTACTCCTTCTATCACAAATCCAAAGGCAAAACATTCATTGCTAAGAATGGATCCTTTCTAGAGAAGGAGTTTCTCTCGAAAGAAGTGAGTGGGAGGAAAGTAGAACTTGATGAGGTAATTGTACCTGCTCCCTTATTTGAAAGTAGTTCATCACAGAAATCTGTTCCTATGACTACTACACCAATTAGTGAGGAAGTTAATGATGATGATCATGAAACTTCAGATTAAGTTACTACAGAACCTCGTAGGTCTTCCAGAGTAAGATCCGCACCAGAGTGGTACGGTAATCCTGTTCTGGAAGTTATGTTACTAGACCATGACGAACCTACGAACTATGAAGAAGCGATGGTGAGCCCAGATTCCGCAAAATGGCTTGAGGCCATGAGATCTGAGATAAGATCCATGTATGAAAACAAAGTATGGACTTTGATTGACTTGCCCAATGATCGGCGAGACATTGAGATAAATGGATCTTCAAGAGGAAGACGGACACTGATAGTAGTGTTACTATCTACTAAGATCGACTTGTTGCGAATGGTTTTCGACAAGTTCAAGGTGTTGAATACGATGAGATTTTCTCACTCGTATCGATACTTAAGTCTGTCTGAATCATGTTAGCATTTGCTACATTTTATGAAATCTGGCAAATGGATGTCAAAACTACATTCCTTAATGGATTTTTTAAAGAAGAGTTGTATATGATGCAACCAGAAGGTTTTGCTAATCCTAAAGGTGCTAAAAAAATATGCAAGCTCCAGCGATCCATCAATGGACTGGTGCAAGCATCTCGGAGTTCGAATATACGCTTTGATAAGTTGATCAAAGCATATAGTCAGACTTGTGGTGAAGCCTGTATTTACAAGAAAGTGAGTGGGAGCACTACAAGATTTCTGATAAGTATATGTGAATGACATATTGTTGATCGGAAATAATGTAGAATTTTTCTGGAAAGCATAAAGGAGTGTTTGAAAGGAGTTTTTCAAAGAAAGACCTTGGTGAAGCTGCTTACACATTGAGCATCAAGATCTATATAGATAGATCAAGACGCTTGATAAGATTTTTCAATGAGTACATACCTTGACAAGATTTTGAAATAGTTCAAAATGGAACAGTCAAAGAAGGAGTTCTTGCCTGTGTTACAAGGTGTGAAGTTGAGTAAGACTCAAGACCCGACCATTGCAGAAAATAGAAAGAGAATGAAAAGTCATTCCCTATGCCTCAGTCATAGGTTCTATAAAGTATGCTATGCTGTGAACCAGACCTATTGTATACCTTGCTCTGTGTTTGGCAAAGGAATACAATAGGATCTAGGTAGATCACTGGACATGGGTCAAGAATATCCTTAGTGAGGACTAAGGAGATGTTTTCGATTATGGAGGTGATAAAAGAGCCGTCGTAAAAGTTACAATGATGCAAGCTTTTACACCAATCCAGATGACTCTAAGTCTCAATCTGGATACATATTAAAAGTGGGAGCAATTAGCTAGAGTAGCTCCGTGCAGAGCATTGTGGACATAGAATATTTGCAAAATACATACGGCTCTGAATATGACAGACCCGTTGACTAAACTTCTCTCACAAGCAAAACATGATCATACCTTAGTACTCTTTGGGTGTTAATCACATAGCGATGTGAACTAGATTATTGACTCTAGTAAACCCTTTGGGTGTTGATCACATGATGATGTGAACTATGGGTATTAATCACATGCAGATGTGAATATTGGTGTTAAATCACATAGCGATGTGAACTAGATTATTGACTCTAGTGCAAGTGGGAGACTGAAGGAAATATGCCCTAGAGGCAATAATAAAGTTATTATTTATTTCCTTATTTCATGATAAATGTTTATTATTCATGCTAGAATTGTATTAACCGGAAACATAATACATGTGTGAATACATAGACAAACATATAGTCACTAGTATGCCTCTACTTGACTAGCTCATTAATCAAAGATGGTTATGTTTCCTAACCATAGACATGTGTTGTCATTTGATTAATGGGATCACATCATTAGGAGAATGATGTGATTGACATGACCCATTCCGTTAGCCTAGCACTTGATCGTTTAGTATGTTGCTATTGCTTTCTTCATGACTTATACATGTTCCTGTAACTATGAGATTATGCAACTCCCGTTTACCGGAGGAACACTTTGGGTGCTACCAAACGTCACAACGTAACTGGGTGATTATAAAGGAGTACTACAGGTGTCTCCAAAGGTACATGTTGGGTTGGCGTATTTCGAGATTAGGTTTTGTCACTCCGATTGTCGGAGAGGTATCTCTGGGCCCTCTCGGTAATGCACATCACTATAAGCCTTGCAAGCAATGTGAGCTAATGAGTTAGTTGCGGGATGATGCATTATGTAACGAGTAAAGAGACTTGCCGGTAACGAGATTGAACTAGGTATTGGATACCGACGATCGAATCTCGGGCAAGTAACATACCGATGACAAAGGGAACAAAGTATGTTGTTATGCGGTTTGACCGATAAAGATCTTCGTAGAATATGTAGGAGCCAATATGGGCATCCAGGTTCCGCTATTGGTTATTGACCAAGAATAGTTCTAGGTCATGTCTACATAGTTCTCGAACCCGTAGGGTCTGCACGCTTAAGGTTTCGATGACAGTTATATTATGAGTTTATGAGTTTTGATGTACCGAAGGAGTTCGGAGTCCCGGATGAGATCGGGGACATGACGAGGAGTCTCGAAATGGTCGAGACGTAAAGATCGATATATTGGACGACTATATTCGGAGTTCGGAAAGGTTCCGAGTGATTCGGGTATTTTTCAGAGTACCGGAGAGTTACGGGAATTCGCCGGGGAGTATATGGGCCTTATTGGGCCATACGGGAATAGAGGAGAGAGGCCGAAAGGAAGGAGGCGCGCAGCCCCCCTCTGGTCCGAATTGGACAAGGGGCGCAGCCCCCTTTCCTTCCTCCTCTCCCCCTCTTTCCCCCTTCTCCTACTCCAACAAGGAAGGAGGGAGTCCTACTCCCGGTGGGAGTAGGACTCCCCTTGGCGCGCCCCTCCTAGGCCGGCCGCCCCCCCCCTTGCTCCTTTATATACGGGGGCAGGGGGGCACCTCTAGGCACGACAACACAAGTTGATCTACGGATCGTTCCTTAGCCGTGTGCGGTGCCCCCCTCCACCATATTCCACCTCGGTCATATCATCGCGGAGTTTAGGCGAAGCCCTGCGCCGGTAGAACATCATCATCGTCACCACGCCGTCGTGCTGACGGAACTCATCCCCGACGCTTTGCTGGATCGGAGCCCGGGGAACGTCATCGAGCTGAACGTGTGCTGAACTCGGAGGTGCCGTACGTTCGGTACTTGGATCGGTCGGATCGTGAAGACGTACGACTACATCAACCGCGTTGTCATAACGCTTCCACTTACGGTCTACGAGGGTAAGTGGACAACACTCTCCCCTCTCGTTGCTATGTCATCACCATGATCTTGCGTGTACGTAGGAAAATTCTTGAAATTACTATGTTCCCCAACAACAACAGCTCCAAGGCTACCTGATGGGCTCCCTCTCCCGCGACATCCTTGCTCAAGTCGCCACGCTCCAGACGCCGGCTGAAGTTTGGCGCGCCATCCACGACATGTTCGCTGCCCAGAGCCGAGCCCAAGCTATCAATACACGTATTGAGCTCACGAATCTTCAAAAAGGTAACATGACTATGGTCGAATACCTTGGAAAGATTAAAAGCCTTACCGATGAAGTTGCCTGCACTGCTGCCGTGCTCTCCGATCCGGAGATCGTGTCCAAAATCTTGGCCGGACTGGACATGGATTACAATCCAGTAGTCTCGGCCCTTGCTGCCTGGGTTGAGCCCATCACCGTTTAGGAGTTGTACAACCAGCTCCTCAGCTTCGACGCCCGCCTCAGTCTCCTTCATGGCGCCAGCTTTCGCTAGTCCTCTGCCAATGCCGTCTCGCGTGGACGCGGCCGTGGGCGCGGTCACCATGCGCAACGTGGCGGTGGGCGCGGGAGTGGCAACGCTCAGGGCGACAGCGGCTACACCAACAACTATAACAACACCGGCAATCGATCAGAGGGTGGTGGCTCCAACAACAACAACAGCCGCCGCCCTCCCTCCTCCCGTGGCCGCCCTCGCTGTCAACTCTGCAAGAAGGCCGGCCATGAGGTGATGGACTGCTGGCACCGTTTTGATGAGAACTATGTGCCCGATGCTCGCCATGTTGCTGCAGCCATGCGTGAGCAAGGAGGAGATGGCGTCTGGTATGTTGACTCCGGTGCCACCGATCATGTCACAAGTGAGCTGGAGCAACTTGCCCTCCGTGAGCAGTACCACGGCCATGATCAGATTCACACCGCAAGCGGTGGAGGTATGGATATTCAACACATTGGTCAAGCTTATATTAATTCCCCTATGCTTAAACATGATCTAGTCCTAAAAGATGTCCTTCATGTTCCTCAAGCTGATAAAAACCTTGCCTCTATGTCTCGTTTAGCCACCTATAATAACATCTTCTTTGAAACTCACCCTTGTTACTTTTTTATCAAGGATCGGGCAACGAGGGGACTTCTACACCACGGTAGATGCATTGGAGGCCTCTACCCCATCACATCCGGAGCACTTAGTCGCAAGCGTCATCAGGTCTACTCCGTCATCAAGCCCTCTTTGGCAAGGTGGCATCAACGATTAGGACATCCTTCTTCTGTCATAGTTTAGCAAGTAATCAATAAAGGGAATCTTTCTTTGTCACATAGCCATGTTAGTGATTCGGTTTGTGAAGCTTGTCAATGTGCCAAGAGTCACCAACTTCCCTATCCTAGGTCAGATAGTATATCTCATGCTCCTTTAGAGCTTATTTTTACTGATGTATGGGGCCATGCCCGAGACTCCTTTGGAAGTTCATTGATGATTACAGTAAATTCACTTGGATTTATTTACTCAAGCATAAATCTGAAGTTTTCTCTATATTTCAAGAGTTTCAAAAGCTTGTCGAACGTCACTTTGACAGAAATTTTTTGACAATCCAAAGTGACTGGGGAGGGGAGTATGAGAAGCTCCACTCCTTCTTTCATAGCATAGGCATTGCACACCATGTGTCCTGTCCTCATGCCCATCAACAGAATGGCTCCGCCGAGCGTAAACATTGCCACATTGTTGAAGTTGGTTTCTCTTTGCTTGCCCATGCTTCCATGCCTCTCAAATACTGGGACGAAGCTTTTATCACTGCCACATATCTTATTAACCGTTTGCCCAGCAAAGTCATTGGCAACTCTACTCCTTTGGAACATCTCTATAATCAAAAACCTGATTATAACTCTCTAATTTTTTTTGGGTGTGCATGATATCCCAATCTTCGTCCATACAATCGTCATAAACTTGAGCTTCGTTCTACTCAATGTGCTTTTCTTGGCTATAGTAATCTTCATAAAGGCTATAAGTGCCTGGAAATTGCTACTGGATGTATCTATATTTCCAGGGATGTTGTTTTTGATGAAACTTTGTTTCCTTTTGCCAAACTTAATCCCAACGCAGGAGCCCTTCTTCGTGCTGAAATAGCCTTGCTTCCAGATCACGGGGGTGAATTAAATAAAGCTGATCATGTGGAAAATTCCAAAGAAAACTGTAATTCTGCAGATTGTGGTCGTCATTTTATGTGTGCAGATCCGACCGAAACAGGCACAAGATCCCATGCTGATTTAATTGGCAGTGGCGCTGGATCCCATGCAGATCCTCATGTCAGCCCGTTTGTCTCTGGTGGCGCACGATCCCAGGAGGATTTCCCTCCCATGCATGCGTCCACTGGCGCACGGGTGGCCGACCAGACGGACCCCGCCTGTCTTGCCTCGCGATTGGGTGAGACCGTCCGCCCAGGCGCGGGCGCAGGTGCGGGTGTGGCCGACAGCCGCCACCAGGTGGAGCCCACCAGCCCAGGCGTGGGCCAAGGCACGAGCGCCGGTATGCATGCGGCCGACAACCGCTCTCGGGTGGATCCCGCCAGCCCAGGCGTGGGTGGGGACGACGCGATGATTGGCACGACTGGCGACAAGGGGACACCTGCGTCTGCAGCGTCAGGATCAGCTACAGGGGCAGAATCTGCCTCAGATCCAGTGCCTGGATCCTCTGTGGAGGTGTCTACTGCTTCTGGGTCTCATGTGGCTACATCAGCAGCACTACCTCAGCCTCCTCGTCGACACACTCGGTCACAATCAGGTATTATCAAAGAAAAGGAGTATACTGATGGTATGGTACGATATGATAGAGTCAAACGTGCTTTTCTTAGTAGTGTTGGAGAACCAAATAATCTGCATGATGCTCTAGCTCATAAAGAATGGAAGGAGGCTATGGATAATGAATATGATGCCCTCATGAAAAATAGAACTTGGCACTTAGTACCTTCAAAGAAAGGTAGCAATGTTATAGATTGCAAGTGGGTATATAAAATAAAAAGAAAACCTGATGGAAGCATAGACAGATATACGGCTAGATAAGTTGCCAAGGGTTTTAAGCAGAGATTTGGTATTGATTATGAAGATACATTTAGTCCTGTTGTTAAGGCAGCCACTATTCGACTTGTATTGTCTATTGCTATTTCCAGAGGTTGGAGTTTACGTCAGCTAGATGTTCATAACGCGTTTCTTCATGGTGTTCTTGAGGAAGAAGTGTTCATGCGGCAGCCACCTGGATATGAAAATCAAAACATACCTCATCATGTCTGTAAGTTGGATAAAGCCTTATATGGTTTGAAACAGGCCCCTAGAGCCTGGTACTCAAGGTTGAGCATGCAGTTACAACAACTTGGGTTCACATCATCCAACGCAGATACCTCATTGTTCTTTTATCATAAAGACAATATTACTATATTTGTGCTTGTTTATGTTGATGATATAATTGTTGCAAGCTCAAGTTCAGATGCTACCACTTGTTTGCTTAAAGATTTAAAGTTAGAGTTTGCTCTCAAGGACTTGGGAGATCTTCACTATTTTCTTGGCATAGAAGTGAAGCAGATCAAGGATGGTATACTGCTTACACAGGAAAAATATACAACTGATATACTCAGGAGAGTAGGTTTGTACAATTGTAAACCTGTGAGTACACCAATTTCAACTTCTGAAAAACTTACAATTGAGAGTGGAGAAGCACTTGGACCAGAGGATGCAACTAATTACAGAAGTGTTGTGGGTGCTTTGCAGTATCTGACTCTTACACGTCCTGATATTTCTTACTCTGTGAATAAGGTATGTCAGTATTTACATGCACCTAGAACAACTCATTGGACTGCAGTCAAGAGGATTTTAAGGTATCTAAAATTTTCTGAAGGACTTGGGCTTCAGATTATCAAGTCTTCTTCTCTACTTGTTACTGCCTACTCAAAGATGCAGACTGGGCAGGGTGTGCTAATGATAGAAGGTCTACAGGTGGTTTTGCTGTGTTTCTGGGAACTAATCTTGTGTCATGGAGTGCAAGAAAACAGGCTACTGTCTCAAGGTCAAGTACAGAGGCTGAATATAAAGCTTTGGCTAATGCTACATCAGAAGTAATGCGGATACAAACATTGCTCTATGAACTTGGAATCAAGGCTCCACAAGCTGCTAGATTATGGTGTGATAATATTGGTGCAACTTATCTTTCAGCTAATCCTGTTTTTCATGCACATACCAAGCATATTGAGGTTGATTTCCACTTTGTTAGAGAAAGGGTAGCTCGAAGGCTACTTGACATTCGGTTTATACCTACTGAAGATCAACTTGCTGATGGCTTCACAAAACCCCTTATTATGAGGAGGTTGGATGAGTTCAAGTACAATCTTAACCTCGCGAAAGTATCTTGAGGTTTAGATTAGGGAAACGTTTGGGCGCGGTGCGCCGGCCGAAACGTTGCGCCGGTTCGCACGCCACGCTGGCAAACGCGCCCGCGCAGTGGCCCCGCCTCCTTCCCTATGCGCCTCCATCCCCTACCTCCAACCTAGTGCGCGCATCCTTCCCCTCCCCCGGGTTGCGACTAGGCCACAACAGACTCCATCGCCGGTGGCCAGGCGCTCCCTCGCCGGCCGCCATGGCTGCCTGCTGCCATGGCTAGATCCATCCCCTACCTACAGCCTTCAAGCGCGCGCATCCCCTCCCCCCCTCCTCCCGGGTAGCGACTGGGCCACCACAAGCTCCGTCGCCGGCGGCCAGGCGCTCCCTCGCCGCCCGCCATGGCTGCCTGCCCGCCATGCCCGGATCCACCCACGTATAGAAGTGTTGCAACCGTCACCTAGAAAAGCTTCAACCATAGACATAGGAAAGCTTCAATGGCACTGCACAAAAAGGGGGGAAGCTGCAGCCGTAAATGATTTTTGCTACTACCGGCGAAA
This sequence comes from Triticum aestivum, assembly GCF_018294505.1. Taxonomy (NCBI): domain Eukaryota; kingdom Viridiplantae; phylum Streptophyta; class Magnoliopsida; order Poales; family Poaceae; genus Triticum; species Triticum aestivum. The sequence goes on from NC_057800.1 coordinate 751,316,997, forward strand.
CTTTTTGCTACATCCATTAGGCGGAGCTCGGACCTCGTGACGACGACAACAATGTTTTGCTGCAACCGTAGCAGGATTTTGCCACAACTAGCATCGTTTTTTGCTACAACCGGCATAATGTTTTGCTACATCCATCATGGCCGAGCTGCGACCCGCGACGACGACGACGGCTTTTTGTTACAACTGTCATATGTATTTGCTACGTCCGGCAACGGGTTTTGTTACATCCATTCATTTTTTTAGAATGCAATGTTTGCTACCTGCAACGGCGAGCTACAACCAACGACAATGGCGACCTTTCTTTTTTGTTGCAACCATGTCTCCATTTTGCTACGACCAACAACGAAAAATGCTACAACAGCCAATTATATTTGCTGGAACCAGTCAATCGCCAGCGAGGCGGAGCTGCATCCATGGCGTGCGCAGGCGGGATCCATCCATGGCGAGCGCGGACGGAGAAGCTGCATCCATGGCGAGCGCGGCAGCGGAGCTGCATCCATGGCGAGCGCGGCCAGAGGAGCTACATCCATGGCGAGCGCGGATCTCCGACGAGCGCGGGCGGCGGAGCTGCATCCATGGCGACCGCTGTTCTTGGGCAAACGCAGAAGGCCAGCGAGGGCGCCCACCGGCGACGAGGGAACGCCGCGGTGGTGCTTCAAGCTCGGCCGTTTTCTCGCGGGGTATGGCGTGGTCTCGGCGGCGCTCGGGGAAGGAGACAACGTTTCTGCGAGAGGAAGAAGGGAGCTGGGTGAATCGTTTTTTACCTGGATCTGACGGTCTCCGCGATTTGATCTGAAGGCCCGCGCGCGACCGGCCGTAACGTTCGGCCGGCGCACCGGCGCAGAGTGCTGCCCTTTAGATTAAGGGGGAGTGTTAGATGATATTATATAGAGATAGGAGAGGTGTTTTAAACTTGTATCTTTCTATCTCTTCTTCTGTTGTAACCTCCCTGATCTTCTGTACCGATCGATCACGATCTCTCTCGATCCCTTGTAAGCCACGGCACACATGTGATATAAATAGAGATGCGGCCCGAGCAAAGGGTTCAACGCTTCCACCAAAGTTTACAGCACAGAGATTGAAACGAGACTACAAGGAGGATGGACATGACGGAGATTATGGGAAAAAAATTTAGATATCAACGGAATTGGAAAAAGGAACAAAAGGTAATCGTACGTGGCATAGTGATTGAAACAAAGGGAAAAAGATTGTACGCGGCACAGCATGCATGCGAATCTGGAGTGTGCACCTGTTGAGATCATCATGGAAAAAAAGCATGTTGTTGAGGTCACAGGCTACTAGGCCCCGTCCATCGTGACGCGGTAGCATGGGATTATTATTCTCCAAACTGTATATAATAATAATAGTAATTCGGTAAAGACATGTATTTTTTTCTCTGGCCATTTACAAGCGCAATAATGATTTTGTTTCTTGTTCCAGGCAGTCAAACAGATATCTTCATGATTATTTGAATGAAATGACATTAAAATATATACTAATTGGAGGTGCCTTTCGAGACTCCACGTTAATCCACATTATCAAGATTAATTTAGCCATTAGATTTAAAATTTAGTGCCCAGGATCTATTACTCCCTCTCTCCCAGTTTACAAGGCATGCGCGTACCTCTAGGTCATCAATTTGACCAACCTTATACAAGTAATATATTACAAAAAATATACCAATATAAATTTCAAATATTCTATTTTCAAAAGATATAATTTTTGTGTTATATAGTTTATATTAGGGTGATCAAATTGGCAACCTAGGTATACGCGTAGGACTTGTAAACCGAGACGGAGGGAGTATAAGACCTGCCTTATAAAAAACTGTGCGTACATAAAGATTTAAGTCTATACGAACTAAAAGAGTAGACCTTGCCTTATTAAAAAATTTAATTTGATAAAAGAAGGAGTCCTCACGCTATAAGAAAGGAGAGCCATATTCACCTACGTTCAAGTTCCAATAAATTAGGTGCCTTGACCCTTTAAAAAAATGTACATACAAACCATGTGCCTTTTTCCCGCGCTAAAAAATGAGCGCACACCCCAATTTCCAACTATACAGAAACCACGTTCATGTCCATTTGAAGAGAAAACCATATGCCTCACGTTAAAAAGAAAGCCTATGTCTGATTGATTTTTTATTTGAATCCTTGCATACAAAAAGAAGACCCAGTTAACTAAAAATATAAATCAGACAAACGTACATAAGTCTCTCCCTATTCACTACATATCATAATCACTGAGTTTATTAATTTATTATATGAAATCACCTAAGTGTAACACAAGAAGGAAAATATGAATAAATTGTCACGGATCAAAAATATGTGAACCTAATCCTGTTAGGAAAATAATTGAATGAATATCATTTGTTTTGAACATGGTTGGAATATCACTGTTTTTATTTACGGTTGGCAAAGGAGATCATCAAGTATTGCAAACAGGGACATCAACCAGATCCATTATGTTTTAAGTTTTTAGAGGGTAAAATATATTTAAGTATTATATGAGATACCCTATCGTTTGATCCACATTGACAAAGAGAAGACCCAGTTAATTAAAATAAAACAAATAAGATAGACATACATAAGTGTCTCCCTATTGACTCCTACCTAGCATCATCGACAAGGTTATTAATTAAATGTATGAAATCACCTAATTGTGACGCAAGAATAAAATGTGAATAAATTATGGCATATAGAAAAATATCAATGAACTTCCACCCTAGTTATTGTACAAATTATTGGGTTTTCTTCACAATGATCATTTTATAAAGTACATAATTTACCATTTAATTTCATGAAAAGAACTTGCGCAAAATGCTTTTCAATATGTATCATCCATGTATTAGAAATAGCTAGCCCGTGTAGGTGCACGGGTTGATGACTAGTTCATAACTAGCGCCAATAGTGAGTTCACCTAGATGGTTACATTTTCTTCTTGGAAGAATTTACCATGTCAGAATTAGTATGTGCATTACAATTATAATTACAAATGTCGAAAATACCTCATAAAGTGTTAGATTATTATTTAACAATTGTACATCAACAAGAGTGACGAGACGATCGAAATCTGCATGCACTAAACACTCAATGTAATAAGTGGTTAATACATAGTTTTGTTACCCGTTGCAGCGCATGGCCCCTTTTGCTACTATAGAAAATATAGCTGGCATATATTTGTACACTTGTACATATGTGTTGTTATTTTGTACGTCGGGTGTGTATGACTGACATCTCACATTGCACGTACATGCCTATGACACATGGATGTGCAGAGCATTTCTCCTCTGGTGTCTTGGGCTACCATTATGGATTTATTTTTTTATTCAAGGTAACCCAACCCTAGCTTCTTAATCTAAGGGGAATCCTTAACCCAACACAAGTGTTAAATTATGATCCAAATTATATCATGTTGGACTAGACGTAGTACAATCAGTGTGGGCCTTTGCGTTGACGTCGACGCGTACGAGTACAACTCGTTTACTTGTCCTTCAAGGATTCTCATGTATTGCCCTCTTATATATTTCATGTAGTCGCACCTCAGACGGCCTGTCGTCTCGTGCTTGTAATACTTCTCCATCATAGTGATTGCGTCTTCGTGCGTCTGTGGTTTTCTCCCGCAAGGGTTTCAACGTAAAAATCCGTGTCTCTTTGTCTCGTTTATTTCTCTTTATTATCTAACAAGTGGTATACAGAGCCAAGTTTATGGATACGAGATTGAGACGAGAGATTAGGGTTACGTTTGCCGTCGCCGGCGCGTGACCAGGCGATCCAACGCCGGATCGATTTTTCAGCCGAGACCGACAGGATTTCCCACGGGAGTAGTCGTCCGTGGCCAACACAAAGCTTCCACCGCTCCGCCGCGTCAAATCACCAAGTCGCCAGACCTAGTTTTTCCGCTGCAGCCGTTCTTACCAAGTCGTCGAGAGTTCCGCCGAGTTGTTGCCACGGCTGTTGCACTAGGGGCGCTGCCCACGCTGCCCCGCTACTGCTCTACGTCAAATCAGAAGGCTTCAAGTCCCGAGAGAATCAACCACATCGCTGCTGCTACTTTTGCCTGGCGTGAAGACTAGTACAGTATTGCACAAGTACGTGACCAAGCTAGTGCTAATTGACAAATCAGGTTTTTTGTCTTTTGTTGCTACGTGCACACGAGGAAGCTACCAGGTGCTATTTACTCTATTTCGTTGCTCCGCATTAAATTAATTCTGTCAAGAATTTTTCTACGGGCTTGTACTACTTTGTGTACACAGATTTATCTATTCATGGCATCCATGAAGTACGATCTTCCGCTGCTGGACCGTGACACAAGGTTTACCCTATGGCAAGTCAAGATGCGGGCGTTGTTGCACAGTCCGACTATGATGAAGCACTGGATAGTTTTGGGAAGAACAGAATTCAGGACTGGACTGATGAGGAGAAAAGAATTGACTGTAAGGCTTTGTCACAAATTCAACTCCATTTGCATAATAATATTTTGCAGGAAGTTTTGAGCGAGAAAACTGCCACCGCTCTATGGTTAAAGCTGGAAGGGATTTGCATGACTAAAGATCTCACCAGCAAGATGCATCTGAAGCAAAAATTATTCCTGCACAGGTTATCCGAGGGAGGTAATGTTTTGAATCATATTTCAGAATTTAAAGAGATCATATCCGATCTAGCTGCAATGGAGGTTAAGTATGAAGAGGAAGATACTGCTTTAATGTTACTTTGTTCACTGCCAAGTTCTTATACCAATTTTAGAGACACCATATTATACAGTCGTGATACTCTCACACTTAATGAAGTTTATGAAGCTTTGAACTCTAAGGAGAAGATGAAATTAATGGTGCCTCATGATGGTTCGAGTTCATCCCAAGCCGAGGGATTATCTGTTCGTGGCAGGACAAAGGAGAAGAACTCCAATAATGGAAACAGAGGCAAAAGTAAGAACGGCTACAGGGGCCGGTCGCAATCCAGAGACAAGAAGTATTGCAAATATTGCAAGAGAGACGGGCATGACATCTCCGAGTGTTTCAAGTTGCAGAACAAGGAAAAGAGGAAAGGTAACAAACAAGGTGAAAATTCTGCTAACGTTGCTCGTGATGATAGTTCCGATGATGCTCTTGTCGTTATTGCTGGATGTGCTGAGACCAATGATGAGTGGGTACTTGACACTGCATGCACTTTTCATATGTGTCCACATAGAGATTGGTTTAATACTTTGATTCCACTACTTCTGCTAGTTCCGTTTTGGGTTTTGATAATTCACCATGCAAGATTGAAGGCATAGGTTCTATTCGAATCAAGATGTTTGATGGCATAATCAGAACTTTGACAGATGTTCGGTATATTCCGAAGATGAAGAGAAATCTCTATGAGTGCCCTTGATGCAAAGGGGTACAAGTATTCAGGTGGAGATAGTGTTTTGAAAGTCACCAAAGGTTCCCTTATTGCGATGAAAGGTGATTTAAGTTCGACCAATGATCTTTATTACCTTCGGGGTTCTACAGTTTCAGGTAACGCTACTCCAGATGTTTCAAAGAATTCTGATTGTGATGCTACTAACCTTTGGCATATGCGTCTTGGACATATGAGTGAACTTGGTTTAGCAGAGTTAAATAAGAGAGGTCTCCTTGATGGATATGAACCTGGTAAATTGAAATTTTGTGAGCATTGTATCTTCGGCAAGCACAAGAGGGTGAAGTTCAATACTTCGACCCATACAACTGAAGGTATTCTTGATTATGTTCATTCTGATTTATGGGGACCATCTCGCGAGAAGTCACTAGGTGGTGCAAGTTACATGCTGACTATTATTGATGATTATTCGAGAAAAGTTTGGCCTTATTTCTTGAAGCATAAATATGAAGCATTCCCAGCATTCAAGGAGTGGAAGATTATGGTTGAAAGACAAACTGAAAGGAAGGTAAAAATACTTCGCACTGATAATGGTATGGAATTCTGTTCTAAGCAATTTAAGAATTATTGCAAGTCTGAAGGCATTGTCAGACATTACACCGTTCCTTATACTCCTCAACAAAACAGTGTTGCTGAGCGTATGAACAGGACCATTATTTCCAGAGCCCGTTGCATGTTGTCCAATGTAGGTTTGCATAGGCGTTTTTGGGCTGAGACCGCTTCCACGGCTTGTTATCTCATTAACCGCTCACCATCTATTGCTCTTAATAAGAATAAGAAAACTCCAATTGAGGTATGGTCTGGTTCACCTGCTAATTATTCACAATTGAGAGTTTTTGGTTGCACTGCTTATGCTCATGTTGATAATGGAAAGCTGGAGCCTAGGGCTGTTAAGTGCATCTTTCTTGGTTATAAGTCTGGCGTTAAAGGTTTTAAATTGTGGAATCCTGAAACCCAGAAGGTTGTTATTAGCAGAAATGTTATTTTTAATGAATCTGCTATGTTACATGATGTTTCATCTACTAATGTTCCCGTTGAGAGTGAACAGCAGCCTATTGTTCAGGAGCCTACTGTTCAGGTGGAGCATGTTATTGATTCAGGTGATACATCTGGTAATGAAATTGTTGCACATGATGAACCCGTCGTTGATGATGAACATGTCACTCCCACTCCAAATCAGCCTATTGTTCCACCCAGTTGGAATCTTGCACGTGACAGAGTTAGACGGGGTATTAATAAACCTGACAGGTTAATTGAAGAGTGCAATATTGTTTCTTTTGCTTTATCTGTTGCAGAAGAAATTGAAGGTAATGCTGAGCCTTCTTCATATTCCGAGGCTATTATTTCTGGTGATAGTAATAAGTGGATGACCGCTATGCATGATGAGATGGAATCACTTGAAAAGAATGGCACTTGGGATTTAGTAAAATTGCCTAGAGAGAAGAAACCTATTCGTTGCAAGTGGGTTTTCAAGAGGAAAGAAGGTGTTTCTCCTAATGATGAGACAAGATATAAAGCAAGGTTAGTTGCTAAAGGTTATAGCCAGATTCCAGGTATTGACTATAACGAAGTCTTTTCTCCTGTTGTGAAGCATAGCTCTATTCGCACTTTACTCAGTATTGTTGCCATGCATGATCTTGAGCTTGAACAATTGGATGTTAAAACTGCATTTTTACATGGAGAATTAGAAGAGGATATTTATATGGAACAACCTGAAGGTTTTGTTATTCCTGGAAAAGAAAAGCTTGTCTGTAAGTTAAAGAAATCTCTTTATGGATTGAAGCAATCCCCTAGACAGTGGTACAAGAGATTTGACACCTTTATGCTCTCTCAAGGTTTCAAAAGGTCTAATTATGATAGTTGTGTTTATTTGAAAACTGTCAATGGTTCAACTATTTATTTGCTCCTTTATGTTGATGATATGCTTATTGCTGCAAAGAGTATGTCAGAGATTAATGAACTAAAGAAGCAATTGAGTAATGAATTTGAGATGAAGGATTTGGGTGCAGCAAAGAAAATACTTGGCATGGAAATATCCAGAGATAGACCGTCTGGAAAAGTATATCTAAGTCAGAAGGGATATATTGATAAAGTTCTTCGTCGTTTTAATATACATAATGCCAAGCCGGTGAGTACACCGTTAGCTGCACACTTCAAATTATCATCAGCTTTATGTCCTAAGTCAGATGCAGATATTAAGTACATGTCTAGAGTTCCCTATTCGAGTGCAGTTGGTTAACTTATGTATGCCATGGTTTGTTCTCGTCCGGATTTATCATATGCATTGAGTGTTGTCAGTAGATACATGGCTAATCCTGGAAAAGAGCATTGGAAAGTAGTTCAGTGGATTTTCAGATACCTGCGTGGTACTTCTAATGCTTATTTATAGTTTGGGAAAACTGGAGATGGACTTGTTGGTTTTGTTGATTATGATTTTGCTGGTGATTTGGATAAGAGAAGATCACTCACAGGTTATGTTTTCACCATTGGTGGTTGTGCTGTAAGTTGGAGAGTAACTTTGCAGTCTATTGTGGCTTGTTCCACTACTGATGCCGAGTATATGGCTATTTCTGAGGCATGCAAAGAAGCTATCTGGTTGAGAGGTTTGTACGCTGAGCTTTGTGGAGATTCATCTTGCCCTACCATATTTTCTGATAGTCAAAGTGCCATATATCTTACAAAGAATTCAATGTATCATGAGAGGACAAAGCACATTGATGTCAGATTCATTATATTCGAGATGTTGTTGCTGAAGGTGATTTGAAGGTATGCAAGATAAGTACTCATGATAATCCTACTGATACGATGACAAAGCCAGTTCCGACCAATAAGTTTGAGCTTTGCTCAGGCTTAGTTGGTATTTCTCATTAGTCCTATGGACTTTGACGCACAAGGTGTTTATGCTGATTTGGATGGAGTTATTCACTTTCTTCGACTATTGGAGGGAATTTGGATCAAGGTGGAGATTGTTAAATTGTGATCCAAATTATACCATGTTGGACTAGACGTAGTACAACCGGTGTGGGCCTTTGCATTGACGTCGACGCGTACGAATACAACTCGTTTACTTGTCCTCCAAGGACTCTCATGTATTGCCCTCTTATATACCCCATGTAGTCGCACCTTAGACGGCCTGTCGTCTCGTGCTTGTAATACTCCTCCATCATAGTGATTGCGCCTTCGTGCGTCCGTGGTTTTCTCCCGCAAGGGTTTCCACGTAAAAATCCGTGTCTCTTTGTCTCGTTTATTTCTCGTTATTATCTAACAACAAGGGTGTGTTTAGCTTCTAACCATGGTTGACTTAAGTTGGTGGGTGGGGGTGGGTGGGTAGGGTAGGGTGGAGTACTCTAGAAGACTTCGATGCTATGTAAAGGTGTCTCCGGCGGTCCCCTCGCAATAGGCCTCAAGACAACTTTTTGGGGGATAGGGCCGAAAAATGATGTGCGGTAGACCCCAAAAGTGGGAGGCACACATTTTTGAGCGAAAAGTGGGAGGCACACATTTTTGAGTGAAAAGTGGGACGCACACATGACATGTTCACACATTCCTCCCTCACAGCCCATTCCCATGGGTGCGCTTTGGACCTCCAAAAATTGGCCGAAGAATTTAAGCCGTATGTGAGCCGCCAAGCCTCCTTGTTTGCCCTTCGGTGACCTCCCGCGTTCCGCGCTCTCCTTCACCCCTGGTACCAGAGTCGTCCATTTTGGTGATGTCGGGCTTCGTGTCATCCTCCCCTGCTTTGCCATGTGTTGTCGCCTTCATCCCTACATTGTTGTCTCTGCTTCCGAACTTCCATGCTCACTTGTGCCCCTATGTTGCGTTTGCCGCCACATAGCTCCACCCTTTTCCTTGCCCTGTGATCACGTTGCCGCCTCACTCCTCCCCTCTGAGCCATGACAGTGTACATACTCTCTCATCCGCTCCTCCATGCGCCTCCGCACTTGCCTTCGGTGTCTCCCACTACCCGCACCTCCTTGTCCCTTGATTACCACCACCTATTGGACCTGACCTCCTCCCGGCTTGCTAACCCAAGGTAAGTTTCTTCGTCCTTTTTTTAAACACATGCTACGATGTATATGTGAATTTGCATGCGTTTTTGCATATGAAAACTACAATATCAATTTTTATGTAGTGTGAACTTTGCAATGTCTGTATGCATTGTCAAATGTTGCGATGCCAATGTTTAAACGGTACATTTTTAGTGCTTTGATGGCGATAAATCTTGAACATGGTACTTTCTCATGATGATGATGATGATTTGCTATATAAGTGGTGGGTGGTACAAGCGCAGTCTTATATTTCTTTACAGAGGGAATACATTGCATCTGAGTAACGCCATGGTTCACTGCCAAGGCGTCGAATAGTTCCAACAGATATGTTTGATGGTAGTTTGTGCCTTTTGGCTGATAACTTCACATCTCCTCTTGCCTACCCTTGGAATTCTTTTAGAAGAACATTTTAGGATAGAGGAGGAGCTATTCTTCCGCATATGTAGAGAATATAGCTGGCATATATTGTACACTTATACATATGTGTTTTTATTTGTGCCTAACAGCTCACTCCAGGTAAATGCCTATGACACGTGTCATCGGCTAACACTCTATGTGTTTTTTGTGCACAAGAATTTCACGAATTGTTATTATACACAGTTGAAATAGCATAAAACTGTTGGGAAACATAGTACAAAAACAAACAAAAAATCGCCCTAGGAACTCCCAGGAACAATATGAAGATGCATATTAGGTTTGGATCAACGATCATTACTAACTCCGGAGTGCAGTGGAAGTAGATGAGTCGATGTAGATTGTACTTGGAGTCCCTCGGACGTCGATGACGACCCCGTGAACGATCCCTCAAACTGAAGAACCGAAAGCACTGCCTCTCTACTTGGTTGCAAGCGTACGCTCTTCATGATCCAGCTGGAGCTAATCGTCACCAGAGAATTAGAGGGAAGATATTAGAACCACACGGGGCTTCTAATCTATCTATTATATAATTAAGACAAGAGACAAACAAGCCATCACATTCATCCACACAAATTAAATTATCTGAACCAATAATTTTAGATATTAAGGGCCAAGATTTAAATATATATGCGTTACATAGAAATTCTGTTGTTACATACAAAGGTCAAGCCATCACTTACAAACAAATATTTCACAGGAGCCAATCATGTTGAACAAAAAAAACTGAAGCAGTCCGATTCTCACACCTTTTGTAGGCAAAAGTAGTGGCGTAGTTTTCTATCAAAGGAAAAGAGCGGTGGCGTGGTGGAATCATATTCTTGGAGGTCCTCCTCCACCTGTTGAAACAGATTCTTGTTCAACTACCTATCCTTAAACACAATTTTCCGGTTGAAACTCTTGGAGGTCCTCCTCCACCTAAAGGTGATCATGTGTTTAAATTAAAACAATTTCCTGATACATTGAAATATGCTTATCTTGATGAAAATAATATATATCATGTTATTATTAGTGCTAACCTTTCAAAGCATGAAGAAAAGAGATTAATGAAAACTATGAGGAAGCACTGTGCTACTATTGGATATACTCTTGATGATCATAAGGGCATCAGTTCCACTCTATGTCAACACAAGATTAATATGGAGCCCGATGTTAAACTGGTTGTTGATCACCAATGAGGATTAAATCCTAAGATGAAGGATGTGGTAAGAATTAAAATATTAAAGCTTCTGGAAGCAGGTATAATCTACCTCATAGCTAATAGTAGATGGGTAAGTCCTGTTCATTGTGTTACTAAGAAAGGAGACATTACGATTGTTCCTAACAATAAAAATGAACTTATTCCACAAAGAATAGTAACTGGTTATAGGATGGTAATTATTTTAGAAAATTAAACAAAGCTACCAGAAAAGATCATTACCCCTTGCCTTTTATAAATCAAATGTTAGAAAGACTATCTAAGCACACACACTTTTGCTTTCTTGATGGATATTCTAGTTTCTCTCAAATACCTGTTCACAAGAGGATCAAGAGAAAACTACTTTTACTTGTCCTTTTGGAAATTATGCTTATAGACATATGCTTTTTGGTTTATGCAATGCACCTGCTACCTTTCAAAGATGTATGACTTCTATATTCTCTGATTTTTGTGAAAAGATTGTTGAGGTTTTCATGGATGATTTTTTCTTTTACGGGACTTTGTTTGATGATTGCTTGAGCAATCTTCATCGAGTTTTATAGAGATGTGAACAAACTAATCTTGTCTTGAGTTGGGAGAAGTGCCACTTTATGGTGAATGAAGGTATTGTCTTGGGGCATAAATTTTTTGAACGAGGTATTGAGGTAGATAAAACTAAGGTTGATGCAATTGAGAAAATGTCATGTCCTAAAGATATTAAAGGTATAAGAAGTTTCCTAGGTCATGCTGGTTTCCATAGGAGATTTATTAAAGACTTCTCTAAAATTTCTAGAGCTCTTACTAATATCTTGCGAAAAGATGCTCCATTTGTCCTCGAAGCCTTTGAAACACTTAATAAAGTCTTAACAACTGCACCTATTATTCAACCACCTGATTGGAACTTACCATTTGAAATTATGTGTAATGCTAGTGACTATGATGTTGGTGTTGTTCTAGGACAGAGTTGATAAAAAAATATCCATTATGCTAGTAAAACTGTAGAGAGTACTCAAAGAAATTATGCTAACTGAAAAGAATTTTTAGAAGTTGTGTTTGCATGTGACAAATTCAGATCTTACATAGTTGATTCTAATGTAATTGTTCACACCGATTATGTTGCTATTAAATATCTTATGAAAAAGAAAGATGCTAAACCTAGACTCATTAGGTGGGTTCTATTAGTACAAGAATTTGACCTGGTTATTACTGATAGGAAGGGAGTTGAGAATCCTGTAGCTGATAACTTTGTCTAGGTTGAAAAATATTCTAGATGACCCACTACCTATTGATGATAGTTTACCTGATGAACACCTAGTTGTTATAAATACTTCTCGTAATACTCCTTGGTATGCAAACTATGCTAATTACGTTGCTAAATTTATACCACCTAGTTTCACATACTAACAAAATAAAAAGTTCTTCTTTGATTTAAGACATTACTTCTGGGATGACCCACATCTTTATAAAGGAGTAGATGGTATTATTAGATGTTGTATACCTGAGCATGAATAGGAATAAATACAACGGAAGTGTCATTCCGAGGCTTAAGGAGGACACCACGCTGGAGATAGAATCGCACATAAGGTATTACAATCTGGTTTTTATTGGCCTACTCTCTTTAAGGATGCTCGTAAGTTTGTCTTATCTTGTGATGAATGTCAAAGAATTGGTAATATTGGTAGACGTCAGGAAATGCCTATGAATTATTCACTTGTCACTGAACCATTTGATGTTTGGGCATTTGATTATATGGGACCTTTTCCTTCCTCTAATTAATGGGTATACTCATATTCTAGTTGTTGTTGATTACGTTACTAAGTGGGTAGAAGCTATTCCAACTAGTAGTACTGATCATAACACTTCTATTAAAATGCTTAAAGAAGTTAATTTTCCCGGGGTTTGGAGTCCCTAGATATTTAATGGCCGATGGTGGTTCACATTTTATTCATGGCACATTTCGTAAATTGTTTCTAAGTATGATGTCAACCATGCATAGAATTGCATCTCCTTATCATCCTCAATCTAGTGGTCAAGTTGAATTGAGCAATAGAGAAATAAAGTTAATTTTGGAAAAGACCATCAATAGATCTAGAAAGAATTGGTCTAAGAAACTCGATGACGCATTATGGGCTTATAGAACAGCTTATAAGAATCCTATGGGTATGTCTCTGTATAAAATGGTTTATGGAAAAAAAAGCATATCAGTTACCTCTTGAGTTAGAACATAAAGCATATTGGTCAATCATAGAACTTAGTTATGATTTTAAGCTTTCTGGTGAGAAGAGGCTATTTGATATTAGCTCGTTAGATGAATGGAAAACCCAAGCTTATTAAAATGCCAAGTTATTTAAAGAAAAAGCTAAAAGATGGCATGATAAAAGAATTTGAAAATAGGAATTCAAAGTGGGTGAGTATGTTCTATTGTACAATTCTCGTTTCAGATTTTTTGCATGAAAACTTCTCTCTAAATGGGAAGCACCGTATATCATTGAAGAAGTTTTTCGTTCTCGAGCTATTAAGATCAACAACTCCGAAGGCACTAATTGGAAAGTGATAATTGGCCAAATAATTAAGCATTATATCTTAGGTACACCTATTAATGTTGAAACTAGCATTATTCAAACTATGGCACCGGAAGAACACATAAGAGAGACCTTCCAGAACACTCCAGAACCCTAAAAAGCAATAGGTATGTGATACGGTAAGTAAACCGACTTCGAAAACTCCATAAAAATATTTTCCGTCAGTTTTGGAATATTAGAAAAAGAATAGAAAAATAAGAAATGATCGAGGGTACCCAAGAGGTGCACATGAGGCACCAGGGTGCGCCCACCCCCTGGGCGCGCCCTGGTGTCTCGTGGGCCTCTCGTGAGCTTTCCCGACTCCCTTTTCTTCTAGAATACTTTTTTCGCAAGATAAAAATTATTTATATATACTCCCAAACGTTTTGACCACTGTATTGCAGAAATATCCTCTGTTCTTGTTTCGTGTTGCTTTGTAACAGATCTAAAAGTATGTCATCCTAAGACTCGGATGGAGAGAGCTTCGTATCACACTGTTGCAAATCCAAGGTTCTATGGGGATATAGATCCCTATGGATGGTCCACGGAGGAAGAGCTAGATGCCAATTTGAAGGGAACGGAGGACATGAGCTCAGGTGAAGATGATGTCCCTCTACCCCAACCGGGGGATATGCATGTGGAGTTCAAGAAGTCGAGCCTCCCAAGCACAATAAAAAAAATCTAAGATCCAATTTATCCCTTTTCGTCTTCTACAGGAAAACAAGAACGTATTGTGTGAGAAGATAGTGGAGCTTGAGCAAGAAATTAGCAAGTTGAAGGAAGAAAACTGTTTTCTCAAGCGAAAACTGAAGGACAAGCCCACTGCTTCATCATCACCATCATCACCGAAGAAAGAAACTTGAGTACACGGGTATTGGCACTCCCCTTGGCTTGTGCCAAGCTTGGGGGAGGTGCCCCGTTATCGTAGCTAGATGGCTTCTTCTTCTCTCTCTCTCTCTGATCTTCAATACACTGTTCTCCTCAATGTTCTTGGAGTTCTATTCAATGTAATCTTCTTTTGTGGTGTGTTTGTTGGGATCCGATGAATTATGGGATTATGATCAGATTATTCATTGAAAGTAATTAAGTCTTCTCTGAACTTTATTATGCATGATTGTTATAGTTTTGCATTTCTCTCTGATCTATCTGTTTGGTTTGGCAAACTAGATTGATTTATCTTGCAATGGGAGAGATGCTTTGTAATAGGTTCAATTTTGCGGTGCTCTATATCCCATTGACAAAGTAGGGGACAAAACACATATTTGTATTGTTGTCATTAAGGGTAAAATAATAGGGTTTATTCGGCTTACTTTGTCTACATCATGTCATCTTGCTTAAGGTGTTACTCTATTTTATACTTAATACCCTAGATGCATGCTGGATAGCGGTCGATGGGTGGAGTAATAGTAGTAGATGCATGCAGGAGTCGGTCTACTTGTCTCGGACGTGATGCCTATATACATGATCATTGCCTTGAATATCGTCATAACTATGCGCATTTCTATCAATTGCCCAACAATAATTTGTTCACCCATGGTTTTTTGAGAGAGAAGCCTCTAGTGAAAACTATGGCCCCCGGGTCTATCTTTATCATATATAAAATCCAAAAATACCTTGCTACAATTTCTTTTCTTTTCTTTTCTTTTGCAATTTACTTTATTACCTACCACTACGAGATTTAATCCTTGCAAATAACCGCTAAGGGGATTGACAACCCTCTTGTTTGTGTTGGGTGTAACTATTTGCTTTTGTGTGTGCACGTGATGTTCACGAGGCTTTGCGTGATTCTCCTACTGGATTGATAACCTTGGTTCTTAAATGAGGGAAATACTTATCTGTACTATACCGCATCATCCTCTTCTCTTCGAGAACATCCCAACGCATCTCACAAGTAGCAGTGGGGTATTTATAGCCATCACCAAATATCTAGCCATTACAAACTTTATGCACAACTCGGTAACACCGAGTGAGAAATCCGGTGAGATCAACTAGTGTGAAAGATTCGAGCATTAGACGTTTCGGTGAGACTGGATGAATCCACTCGATGACTCCGATATGTGATGACCTACAAACTTGCATCGTTTCACTAAATTCCGATCGGTTCACTCGATAATTTTGAAATGAACTCGATTGGGTACAGAAAGTTTTCCATTGCACTTCGGTGGTACCGAATGCCATCTCGGTGGAACCAAGTTTCTAGGGTTTAGGTTTTAGCTTTGTCTTGTGTATCTGAGTGGGTCCAGATGTATCTGGTCCCGTGGGACAGAGAATGACATTAGGGTTTGGACAGATTGGATAGTGAGAATGTGGCTGATGGTTTTGGAGCATTATCTTCAAGCACTTGAGCAAATTACTCATGATTAAAACTTCATCCCCTTTTAATAGTATTGGTTTTCCTATGGACTCAATGTGATCTTTGATCACTCAACCAAAAATGCAGAGTCTTGAAGCTCTTGCCAATGCTTATCCTTTGTAGCTTGAGGGATCCACATCTCCATCCATCTAATAGCCTAGTTTGAACTTTTCCTGAAATATACTTGAGGAAAACATTAGTCCAACAACATGTATGTTGACATGAAGTACCAAAACCACAAAGCAAACAAATGTGTTTTCAATCTACCCTTTTTGGTAATTGATGACAACATACATCAGAGCTTCAAAACAGGAACATAACAAAGAATATGTGAAAGCTTTGAAAGGCATGTAACATACATAAGCTTGCATTCTTTTAAAACGATAAGTGCTTTTGGAATGCAAATGCACAATTGGGTAGGAAACTTGATATGTGACATGTATCTTGGCCATATGCATCATAGTATAGAAAATTTGAATGAAATATATTCATATTCATGAATCTTTCTTGCAAACGGTATGTGCAAGAAGCAAGATATCGTCATGCACAGGAGTATGATGCATATACCACTACTAGGGAAAACCCTAGCAGTAGCGCGTGTTTTGTGCCCACTAGTAGCGCGGGTGGCCGCGCTACTAATAAGGCGCTACAGCTATTGCTTAGCAGTAACGCGTGCCAGCACGCGCTACTGCTAGGACAAATAGCTGCAGCGTTTGTTCAATACCACGCTACTGCTAAGGTATCTACTTGCAGCGTGTTTTCTTTCCATCGCTACTAGTATTTTTTTTAGTGTATTTATGTGCCATCATACAAATATTGGTACAATACCAGCTATTATGAGGTTTACATTATTATGTCCATAACAGTGTATTAAATGAAGGTGGATTAGGTTCAAGTGGAGGCAATATGTGGTGCATGTCAAAAGTATACTACTAATCCAAACTTGATCTAGTTTGGACTAGTAGTACTTTCAATGTGCACCACATGTTGCCTCCACTTGAATCTAATCCGCCAGCACAAGCTATTTAATCATCATCATAGTCATTACCACCAACACTATTTATTTAATCAGCACTAACACTAGCTAATAATAATCATCATAGTCATTACCACCAACACTAGCTATTTTATCATCATAGTAATAGTGTAGCACATCATCATCCTCAAACTCATTTCTAGCTAGCTAATCACTCCTGCTGCTCTCTCTTAGGTAAAATAACATAAAACATATATAGCTCTCCTCCTCGATCAAACTGGAGCATGCGATGAACCTGTCTCCTAATCGTGGGTAGCGCATCTGTTTGCTGCCCCCTAGTACTTCTCTGCGCTTCCCCATCACATATTTGGTCCAGTCTTGCACTATTAAGCATCCGTCGCTAATCTTGAATGCACTAAAGTAATCTATAGGATATCTTGGCCATAAGCTGATAATACTCATGGTACCTTTAGTCTCGATCCCATAAGGCACAACATTCATCGGGAGTCCCTGTTGAAGAACATCGTACGGTAACATACTTAGCAATGAAGTTTAGCTTCAAAAATAATGTATGAAAAAGATGCACCGATGACAAATAGTAAAAATCTTACCATCCTTCCTAAATAGATGTGACCGTAGTTCATTACGAACACTATTGGTCGCACATTTTCAGTACTAACATTTCTAAATGCAGGAAGAAAATTTGTCTTGACAATATCAAGATCCTCAAGCTATGAAACATAATGACTGAGCTCCTCGCAGTTGAGTTCAGCCCCAGGACAGTATACGGTCCTGTCTACCAAGCGCTGGACATGTTTGCTTGCACGGAAATAAGCTGACAATACAAATTAGTTGTCAACTATTTTTGAATAAACAATATCAAAGACATAAATATGGTTGAGAAACTTACATAATGGTATAACTGGAGGCATTTGCACATCGACTCAGATGTCGGTATTACCTTCAATATCATCTTTCGGACGAATATCAAAGGTGATAACCATATCAGGCTCAAATGCATAAGTCTTGCATAGTGCTCGCCATGTTTTGCATCCAAAATAGGTGTAGTCGTCTGAATTGTATAACTTTGCATGGAAAATATAACCATGCTCGGTCTTCAAGTAAACTTTCTTTTCCTCCATATTATGACTGAAACCTATCTTATCCAATACAAAAACTCTTGCATGGCAGGGGATACGCTAGTAAAATAATAATAAAAAAATAAGTTGAAGCAAATGAAGTAGATGTCATGCTTAATTACGAAAAAAGACTTGTCGTTGTGACTTACTGTATCCACTTCGAACTTCTTGTCCAGCTTGATGCTGAAGCGCCTATCATCATCTAGGAAGATTCCGTCGCACAGGCCGCTCTCGTCTTCGCAGTATTTGCAAATACCGAAATCCTTCTCATCGTCAGACATTTCCTATGTTCATAGTTAAAACATTAATTGAAAATCGATCGAAGACAACTACCAAGATACTCAACACACAAATCCGGGGCACTCGATATTTCCTACATATTCTAGCACAAGTCATGCCAAAATTCACGGAAAAATCCGGCATGACCTTTGCTAAAATAGGACATATCGAGCGCCTGAAATTTGTCGGAACGGAAATGAATCAACACTCCGGCAAAACATGGGCCACTCGAAGGTGTAACCTGCAAACATGACCGGCCACTTGGATATTGAGCAACACAAGATATACATTTCAAAATATCTTATAGGACTCAAATTAGCATGCATTCAATAAGCAAAAGTAGATCATCTCATGCGTCGGTACATCGTCGAATATTATCACTAATACATCACGAATAGTGTCATACATATAACATCACTAATACAACTAAAACTCTAGCACACGACAGGTATCGGCGCGGGCGGTGGACACCCACAGAGAAGGCACCATCACGGGATCATAGCTCTAGTGAGATCCCCGGAGAACCTGCCAGGTATTGGAGAATGGCCTGTGCTCCAACGCAAACAAGTAGCGACGGACGTGCGCGTCCTCCTCACTGACACGGTGACGCACCACCTCCGCGGAGTCCTCGAGCCTCTGGACCATCACTGGCCCACGCGACCGTCACCAAAGAAGGTTCGGGTCAACGACAGGCTGGCTCCTCACCAACCTGCGCCCCCCGGTAGGTAGTGCCTCCCAGTACCACCCCGGCGGAGCCCAGTCCCGGACATGGCCGATCTGGTCAAGCAGGTGTCGTCCTCCGCCGACTCGACGACGAGGATGCGGGATAGGCATCGTCCACGTCGAGGCGGGAAAAATTGCTTTAACTAAAAAATCACCTAATTAGTACCTAGTTCTTACTAACTAAATAGAAGAAGGTCAAATTTTACTCGTTTTATTATGCATTACACTAGTGTTTATTCATCATCTAAGAAAACATCACCTAAGAAAAAATCCCAGCCGCATCTGTATCCAATTCATTTCCACCCATAGATGAACCCTAACTATTTGATGCAACTAAAATTTGAAGAACCCTATCTAGGCAGAGGTAGGGGAGGGGGAGGAGCAGGCGTGCTCACCTCGATCGGGTGCCTGCGGCGAGAGAGGGGCAGGCGGCGTCGAGGTCGGGCTTGGGGCGGGGCGGCGTCCGGGGCGGCGTTGAGGTCGGGGGCGGCGTCCGGGGCGGCGTTGAGGTCGGGGGCGGGGGCGGCGTTGAATCCGGGGTCGGGGGCGGCGTAGAGGGTGTGCGGAGAGCGTGCGGCGACCGACGGGCGACGGCGGCGGCGAGAGCGGAGGAGTTCGATTTGGGGGAAGTGGCCATGGGGAAGGACGAACGCGGTGGTTAAGTCAGAAGTAGGAGTAGCTCCTTCTTGAAAGCGCACTGCTGCTACGTTAGCTACAGCGCGTTCTGGGATACGCGCTACTGCTACTACTTTCTCCTTTTTCCCTTTTTCATTTATTTTTCTTCACATTTTATTTTTTTCCTTTCACCTTCTTCTATTTCTTTCATTTTCAATTACCTTTCTATTTGCTTTTCATTTAATTTTATATCCTTTAGTAGTAGCGAGTTTAGAGCAAAACGCGCTGCTACAAAGAAAGTAGCAGTAGCGCGGTTCCATATAGATCGCTACTACTATGTGTACCATATCGGCTAAGCTGTGAGAATTTTAGTAGTAACGTGTATTCACCGAGACGCGCGCTACTGCTACGACACTATCTGCAGCGCGGTTTCGGCAGGCGCGCTGCTGCTATTTAGCACCAGCGTGCTTCTTTGACCCACGCTACTGCTAAAGTTTTGTGTATAAGGTTTTCCCGAGTAGTGTACTTACCTTGAGGTGCTTGAGCAATTTTACCTGAAGAGACAAACTTGAGAAAATAAGGTTAGATAAGATAAGAGAATCTCTTCACAAAGAATGCACGAACATCAAGAGTACCAAGATTGGGATGACATGTAAAGGGATTAGTATCACTAAGTGAATACTTCCTTAGGAGCAGACATGTCCCCAAGAGGTCAAATAAAGATTTTGTCAATCTAATTGAAATGAGTCATTTCTAGTGAAGATGAAAAGGTTGAGAGAGATGACCTTCGAGGACTATTCGTCATCGGAGGAGGAACAAAATGACAATGAGTTCGAAATGATCGTTGACATGAACTTCAATGATGATTTTTTGGGGTCGAGAAGAGGATCACAAATTCACAATACGGCTGCATACACATCTTTTTTTTGTGAGAAGGTCGCATACACATCAACCGAGAGAGAGAGTGGAGGGCCATGCCAAGATTATGAGAGATTATTTCGGCCCCAATCCAACCTAGAAGTATTTCGCTGGTGATTTCAGATGCACATAAGTCTCTTTCTCAGCATTGCAAAAGTCGTGGTGAAGCATGATGATTGGTTCGAACTCAGGAGGAGTACATCCGAAGAGATAAAAGTGTGAGCCCTTTGATAAAATGTATAGCGGTTGTTCTGAGTGCTCTCCTATGGGTGTACGACCGACGCCTTTGATGACTATGTCCGCGTTGGAGAAGATACAATCTTGGAGAGCGTCAAAAAATACACAAAAGTCGCGATTGATATCTTTGGGCCGGAGTACTTGACGAAACCCAACGATGAAGACGCCGAGAGGTAGTTGGCATTGAGTGAAGAACGCGGGTGGCCTGCGACGCTTGGATCATGACTGCATGCACTGGACATGGAAAGAGCTGTCCTGCTGGGTTGAAAGGCCGGTACAAAGGCCACTACAACAACCTGACAACCATTCTTGGGGCTGTTGCATTGGAGGATCTATGAATTTGCCATTCATTTTTTGGATTGTCTGACTCTCATGATGATTTGAAATGTACTTTCGAGATCACCAGGCTTGTCGCCTCCTCCTTGCAACCATGGCACCATTTTGAATGTGATCGCAACAAAACAAAAACAAAAAAAGAACATCATTTCTTGTTGACTGGGCACGATGATATGGTGTACTTTCTCCGTCCGATAATATAATTTCGTTTTATATGCTCTTGTTATCTTGAGAAATGAACTTACATTATGGGACGAAGGGAGTGATGTATAATTATTAAGAAGGAAATGAAAAGGAGCTAATATACAATAATCCCCCTTGAAGGAAAGAAAAACAAACGAGCTATGATCGAGCCTCGCTACGTGCGTGCCGATCCAACCAGAACTGGAAAAAATCGAACCGACCCAGTACTTGGACGGACGAGATGCAGATGGTAACGCTCGCGGCTGTCCACCCTGGCAACGGCGTGCCGTCTGGCGCCAGGATCGTTTGTGCATCGCTCGCTCGCTTGCCTTCCTTTCGCTTTGCTTAGTCCTTACCTTGTCAGTTGGAAATACAACTCACCCCATGGCTCTTACAAGGACTACACATGCAATGCACCCCAAGGAACCACCATAAGACTAGACCTAAAACAACCATCTTTCAGATGTACATTCGCCCCGCGGCATAACACCAAGGATCATGCAAGATCACAGAATATGAGGCTAGATATAGACAATCGACTTCAAGAGATGAAACGATCGACATGCCGAAAACTACACGCCAGAGAACTGCAAAAGAAAACTCAAGGTAGAACCGATGATCTAAGAAGAAGTTGCGCGGGAAATCAGCCACTGATCGAAGGAGTCGAGGCGTCAATATATGTGATCGACACCTGGACTTGCCACCTGATCGACATAGTGGAAGCCATGAATGAATGGAAGGGGGGGCCAGCCTTACACTAATTGCCAAGCATTAGGGGGGAACACTAACTATTGGCATGTAATGGAATTTTGAATAGTATACACAAAATTTTCTCAATCTTGGAGGGGGCCATTGCCTCCCACCTCCCCGCCCTCACTGGTGCTTGATTTTAGCACAAAGAGGCGCTGGCGTACGCCTCGTCGGGCGACCCCTGCGTCGACTTCTTCTTCCAGGTCGTGCCCGGCGCGACCGCGCCCGCCGACGTGGCCGCGCTGCTCGGCGTCGCGTGGGCCGCCGACGCGCGCACGGCGCTGCGCCTCGTCTGCCACCTCCGCGGCGTGCGCGGCCTCGGCAAGGCCGACCGCGAGGGCTTCTACGCCGCCGCGCTCTGGATGCACGCCAACCACCCGCGCACCCTCGCCGCCAACCTCGGGGGATTCGCCCGCTTCGGCTGCCTCAAGGACCTCCCCGAGATCCTCTACCGCGTCCTCCACGGCCCCCGCGACGAGCGCAAGGACCAGGACGACGTCGCCGCAGCCGCCATCCAGTACCGCCGCGGCGGGCCCGGGAGCAAGAGCGGCAAGCGGCGCTGCGTCGGCGGCGGCAGGGAGGCCGCCAAGGCCCGGCGCGAGAAGGAGGCGGAGCACGCGCAGGCCGTGCTCGCGCGCTACGACTCCGACGAGGCCTTCCGCAGCCTCTACGACGGCGTCGCCGACCTCTTCGCCGGGCTGCTCAAGTCGGACCTGGAGCACCTGCGCGCGGGCGACACGGCCAAGATCGGGCTCGCCGCCAAGTGGTGCCCGTCGCTCCGCTCGTCGTACGACCGCGCCACGCTGCTCTGCGAGGCCATCGCGCGCCGCGTCTTCCCGCGCGACTCGAGCCCCGAGTACCTCGCCATCCCCGACAAGCACTACGCCTACCGCGTCCGCAGTCGGCTCCGGCGCGAGGTGCAGGTGCCGCTGCGCAAGGTGCTCGAGCTCCCCGAGGTCTACATGAGCGCCCGCAAGTGGGACGAGCTGCCCTACGCGCGCGTCGCGTCCACGGCCATGCGCCAGTACAAGGAGGCGTCGAGAAGCACGACAAGGAGGGCGTGGCCGGCTTCTACGACGAGGTGCGCGCCGGGCTCTCCACGATCCCCGCCGACGCGGTGCTCCCGCACGTGATCGTCGCCGCCGCGCTCAAGGGCGAGCACGACGAGTCGGCGGAGCTCCAGTGGCGCCGCATGGTCTCCTCCCTCGCCTCGGAGGGCCGCCTCACCAACTGCATCGCCATGTGCGCGCTGTCCGGCTGCACGTCGGACAAGCCGCCCGCCGCGGCCGCCATCGCGCTGGGGCTGCTCATCTCGGAGCTCAGCCAGGACCCCTGGAAGGGGCGCGTCATCACCTTCGACGCCGCCCACCAGCTGCACAAGGTGCGCGGCGCGTCGCTGGTGGAGAAGCTGCGCCCGCTCGCCGCCGTGACCCCGCGGCGCGGCGCCAACCTGCAGGCGGTGTTCAGCAAGATCCTGAACGTGGCGGTGGCGGGCGCGCTGGCCAAGGACCAGATGGTGCGGCGCGTCTTCGTGCTGAGCGACATGGAGTTCGACGGGTGGACGGGCGGCGAGGCGTGGGTGTCGGAGCACGAGGCCATCCGCAAGCGCTTCGCCGCCGAGGGCTTCGCCGCGCCCGAGGTGGTGTTCTGGAACGTGGGGAGCACGTCCAAGGCGGCGGCGTCGCCGGTGGTGGCCGCGCAGGCCGGCGTGGCGCTGGTCAGCGGCTACTCCAAGAACCTGGTGCGCCTCTTCCTGGAGGCCGACGGCGTGCTCACCCCCTCCGCCATCATGGCCGACGCCATCTCCGGCCCCGACTACGACGCCCTCCACGTGCTCGACTGATTACCCTTCTTGGATCCCCAGCCCAGCCAGCCAGCCATGATCGTCAGTCCATCCATCGATTTAGTTTGCTTTTTCGTCCCGCCCATCGATTTAGGTGAAATCTACTACTACTATCTGAAGCTGTCAACCTTAGGAAGAAAATACTTGGAGTTGTGAATCAAGTGCATGCATGCAGTGCCAGTTTATCTGAATGATGATGAATTTGCTGATGAGTGTATAGAGAATGTTAAAATTTACAAATAAAATTTTAGAACATGTTAAATAAACATTTGAAAAATGTTAAATGTGTATAGAGAAAATATTTACAATGTGTATGAAAAAAGTTGGTCATGTATTTTAGAAAAATTAGTCAAGGATTAAAAAATAAGAAATAAATTTTAGAAATCCTCACGAAGAATTAGAAAACTGTAAATTGTGTGAGAAAAATGGTTGCCATGTATACAAAAATATATAAAAAAATACAATGTGTATGAAAAAATGTTGATCTTGTATTTTTCTAAACGTGTATAAAGAATTGTTCCTGGTGTATAAAATAATGTACATTGTGTGTGAAAAATGTTTATTTCATTTTGAAAAATATTCGCCGTGTATTGAAAATTGTTAACCATGTATTAAAAAATTAATCTTGTATTTTAAATATATTAACCTGTATATAAAAAATGTACTAGATGTATACCAGAAATGTACAACAAAATAAAAATAGTTTTTAAAAAACGTTAATCATGTATTTAAAAATATATTAAATGTGTATGTAAAATATGTGTATGATGTATACGACGAATGTAGAATGTGTAATTTTGGGTAGCTAGATCCCGAGGGCATGTACAATTGTCGATAAGGTAGTCTTATCTTAAATCTTGCATGTAATTTAGAGATGACAAAAAAACATGTCTACAATGGGTCATCTCTTAGCTTTATCTTCAAAAAAACATGACAAAAAAACATGTCTACAATTTATCTACATAAGAGAACGTTAATCTTGCATGTAACTAAAAGAAGGCAAGAGATGATCTCTTAGCAAAATTTTAAAACATGTTAAATAAACATTTGAAAAATGTTAAATGTGTATAGAGAAAATATTTACAATGTGTATGAAAAAAGTTGGTCATGTATTTTTTAAAAAATTAATCAAGGATTAAAAAATAAGAAATAAATTTTAGAAATCCTCACGAAGAATTAGAAAACTGTTAATTGTGTGAGACATATTGTGCTAAGAGATCATCTCTTGCCTTCTTTTAATTAAGAGAAGACAAGCCTTCTCTTTTGATTTCTCTCTCCTTCACCTCATCATTTATCCTATGTGGCATTGCTAAGATAGAATCATTGTACAAGCCCTGAGCCTACGTGCACTGCGACGGTTCCTGTAGTAATTTTAGAGATACAAGGGCGACTGATGGGGCGAGATATTAGAACTTGGTTGTGCACCTCCCGCTCACCTTCGGGCCCAGTCTTGTAAGCACAACACATGGCAACAATGGTTAGTAAACTCGTACATGAAAACGTAGTACTATTTTGACGTAACCTAGAATTAACGACTTCGAATCGTTCATATTAGGGAGTAGCGATAGACTGCAGGTATAGTAGGAGATATCGATTCACTTTAATTGGTATAGATAATGATTTTCAAATCCTTTTACTTAATTTGGAGAGGGAATAATATTTTCCCTCCTCATGATGGATATGAAATATTTTCATATGGTCAGGTCACAACCATTTATTACTGCGTATCTTTTTTATAAAAAGATAACTTGGGGTTAGTGCACCTTGGGGTGTCACCGTCTGTATTGATCGAGGCTAAATAGCCGGTGTTACAACAGAGCGCGTATGCGCCATAGTTTACACAGGGCGCGTCGTGTGCAAGTGGAGAAGAACGTGGGGTTATTAGTGCATGAGCAGGTGCATGCATACGTGGGAGAAGAGAAGTTACAGTCAACAGTAACCTATGGAGCAGTGATAAAGTGCAGATACGGTAGGAGAAATCTATTCATTATAATACGTATATATTTTGATTTACAAATCCTTTTATTTAACTTATGCAGAAATAATATTTGCGCTCCTCGTGAAGGATATGAAATATTTTCAAGTGGTTAGGTCACAACCATTTATTACTGCATATCTTTTCACAAAAATATTGACTTTCAAATCCATTTATGACTGCGTATCTTTCCACAACCGTGTGTGACTTGAGGACACTGATCTCAGAAGATTCTCCTTTATGTAGGGGCATACTGTGTATATAAATACTTCTGAATCATATGGTAGAACACAACACAATCAAGCACAAAATAAGAGCAAACCTCTCTGTCAATAGAAATGGCCCTGTTAGCTAGTTCCACCCTCATAGCCATTACCCTCCTCGTTGTCATTCCCTCCACTCTCGCCGATGCCAAATTCATCTCCGAAGTATGCGACGGCATTAGTGACCGTCCCGACTGCGTGGAGGTGCTCAGCTCCGACCCACAGAGCGTGAATGCGACCACCAGGGAAGAGCTCCAAAGCATCTCACTGGACATCTGCACTGCTGCCGCCAGGGAAGGCGAAAAGACCTGCGAGGAAGAGAAGGCCAAGCACGAGCACGAGCGCGATGAGAAACTGGGGTTGGCACTGAACATGTGTAGCAGCGAATACAACCAAGCCGGCCATACCCTCGAGAACGCACGCACGGACTTCGGCAACCATGCTTACAACGAAGCGGCACGAAAGATTGGCGAGGCTAGCTTAGCCGCAGATAATTGCGAGAAGGCGTTTTATAATCAGGGGGCGAACAACGTCATGAAACAAATGAACAAGAAAATGTATGATCGGTGCGACATCTGCTGGCAGCTTATATTTTGATGTTGATAACAACACGACATATAGGGGACTAATCATGTTTGTTAAGTATATCATAGATTTTTAGTCCATTTGGAAACATACATGTGTGTGGATCATGGACCCACTTTATCTGATATTGCTCAAGAACGGATAAACAAAGATATAAAGCGTATTGTTTTGTTCTTGCATATATGGATCTTGTTAGGAATAGCAACTTGGTATTATGGAGGCCAAAACTATCATATACTTCCTTCATTCCAAAATAGATAACTCAAGTTAGTACAAAGTTGAGTCATCTATTTTGGAACGGAGGGAGTGCAAAATACATACCACTAATAGAAAACCCCTTTATAGGATTTTCTCTACATGTCGCGTTTCGAAGCAACTGAACGCGGCAACTATTTTTCCTAACTATCAACTGCGTTCAGGCCCAGGTTGAACGTCGTTGATATCCTAGTACTCCCTCCTTCCCCAAATCTTGGGCGCGCAAGTCTTTGCTTGCGCTCCCATAATCTAAGGCGCAGATGCCTTTTTCTCTCCCACTCGGTTACAACCTCCACTGACGATCGCTATTTTGCTGCAAAGGGAAAAAAACTCTGGCTGGACCTCTTGTGGATGCCTATCTCTCTACAGCACGTACAATAGGTCAGGTAAGGATCAAGACGCGCTAATTTTCGTGCTAAGAACCAACACGCCTAAGAACCAACACGCCTAAGAACCAAACGCCGCAAGTACTTAGCACTCTGCAGCCTTGCCGGCCAGTGAGCCATGCACTAACCCACTAGCTCAACTAACCACCATGCACTAACTAATCACTAGCTATATGCACGGCCATGCCCACCACTTGTATGGATCCGGCTTGCCTGCTTCCTCCCCATGCTCCCATCCGTGCTCCCACTTCATCCTACGGTTGTTCTTTTTTCTTTTTTCTTTCTAATCTAATCATCCCTCCCTGATTTTAAGGGGGTGGGGTCGGACCTTATTTTGTTCCAATCAAATCAAGCCACGTACGCGGGAGCACGGATGAGCACACGAGCGGGGAGCAGGCAAGTCTCGTCCCACTTGTATAGCCTATTCTCAATGGCCAAACACTACCCAGCAACAACTTTGACTTCATCCTCTCCTAGAATGGCTCGAGCCACCACGACCTGACCAAAACCAACCGCTGGACTCACTCCAGTACACAACTGACTCAATTACCCGGCCATCTCTAGACCACTAACATGCAATGCACACACACATGTTAAGATAAACTTTAACATTTTTCCTCCTACTTTTGACGTGGTGGTTCACCAAAATTTTCATGGATGACGCCTTCATAGCGCCGAGCTCACTCCATCATGCCGTCCACGCCGTCCCAGTGCCAAACACACACACCTTGCCACAACATCGCATTACAACATTTGTTGGCTTCACACCAACTCTCCATGATGACGATGACATCGCACCAACCCAAGTGAGAGCATCGCACCGCCATATCTCTTCTTAACGGCATCTCACCGCCTCTCCTAGTAACGGCATTTCACTGTCATTGTGGCAGCATTACACCGCCGTCTCTTCATGTGGCATCGCACCGCAGCCACATATTCGTGTGGCATCACACCGCCAAACACCTCTGTGTCATGGACGACGCCGTCGCAGCACCGATCACCACGGTGTCGTGCCGCATGCAACGTCCACCTCTTGATGTGGATGATGCCTTCATGACACCGATCGCCACGCCATCTCATCGTAACGGCCTCACGCCGTAAGAGCCGCCAGCGGCCTCACACCGCCACCGACCTCCTCCTTGCGCCGCCGGCCTCCATCTCGCAAGGAGTCCATCGCGCCACCGTTGCCGCCTCGGATCGATAGTGCTCTGATATCAATTGTTGGTGTCGCCTCCTCGCAATGCCTCTTCTTCTTCCTCACGATCTCTCCCTCTCATGTTTTCACACAGCACAAGAACACACCATGGTGAGGAACTCTACACACACACACACACACACACACACACACACACACACACACACACACACACACACACCTTACAATAGAGAAACTAGCTTTGCCTCTACCTCCAGGTGAGACACACATACGCCACATCTTTTTTCCAGCCCTCACGGCCTCTTTCTCATTGCTCATTGTAGCATACTAGCCTAACCCGCGTGGCGGCACGCCGCGCACAATTGATACTTAATGTTGGGGTTCCATATATGATAAACGAAAGACTCATGTTTGTTAGTTTTTGACGGTTTGATTAGTTGGTAGTTTGGTCACCATCTTTTTGGCACGGGCATTTGAGAACCGTTGATGTGTAATTGGATAGGTCGGTTATATGGAAGCATAACAATGTTGCGCCTCGCTGATTGCTTTGTAGTCTTCTATGTTTTTTATTTTGTGTAATATTCTATATGTATTCGATCTTATTTTATTTGGGCTATTTTATTGGTTTTTTGTATCATTGCCTTCTTTCACATAATCCCCCACTAATCCCGTCCACAAAGATGTAACAAATATCCAAATGCTAAAATTTTGATTTGGAGTACTACTTGATACAAATTCAAGCCACTCTATGATCATCTTATTTCTCCCCATTTCTGTACATGCGTAGCAAACAGAGTACTTTGCTTGACCCCCTTCCACGAACAATCTGCTTAATGCCCTTGCGAATGTTGGCCTGGCAGCATAAACTCTTTTTTGCATTACTGGACTCGTGCATCTGACGTGAAACCCATTAAGCAAAAAGGCACACTCTAGTGGTTCTAATGCTGTTGCTGTGAAACTTCAGTGCTATAAGAAGAAACATGAGATAACTTCCTTCCATTTGTTTAACGTGAGTTCATATATGGGGCAAATAATGTGCATGAACATGTGCCCGAATCCATAATTTATGACCATATAGACTTCAGCTATACAATCAAAATAATGTTTGTGTATAAAAATGGAAGTACCAACTTTTATGTATAGAAAAAAATAACAGTAACCATCCGTTGCAGTTTCTTTTGTCTGGTGACTAACTTGCATCCATGGCATAGCAATTGGAAAACATTTTCTCAGACAGAAACCACACAAAAGTATAACACATTTCACTGAGCTTTTAGACTATTGATTATCTTACAACGTTCAGAGGGAAAACAAAATACAACAGAGACATAGCTAGCGCGATGGAAACACGCACAAAGAAAATGTACAGTGATCGCAGTATAAACCCAGTAGATTGCGCATACAAAGCTTGACTCATGAACTAAGTTTGCTTCTGTCCAACATATGCACCGGCAGAGAAAGGTAAGCTTTCCAAAACATACACTCAGAGAAAAATGTAAGCCGTCTCTATAGAGTTGGTTTGCTCAGAAAATAATGAATACTGAAAATGACTACTCACAACAACACCTTGGAATGTCTTGTTGACATGGTAAGCATTTTAACACAGCTAGAACATGATAGTACAAACTTCAGATTTTTCATATGAATAAAATCTGGCCGAACCTGAATCTAAAATAAGTAGCAGGTCAAGAGAGCCATTAAAATGCACCGTGTTGTTCAGCTTCAGTAAGCAACATGAGACAAATAGAGTGCTAATTCTTTGCCATTGCTTGCGTTTTTTTTACCATTAAGGATCTTATTATGTAAGTTAGTAGTGTGCCATCAAAATTCAACACAACATAATCAGAAGGTAGTGGTATATATATGCACTGTATTGAAATCAAACCCAAAGTCACTATCAAAACATAAATCTTCACAGAACCACCATGGTATGCAAATATATCTAATTAGGATAGAATCATCAATTGAACCAATTGGAAAGCCTATGGAGGCCATCTACCTTTCCTCAGATCTTTCATTATAATGCATGCATGCCCAAAGTTCTCATATATGAAAAAAAAACATTATCACCTGAGACACAGCAGTAGGGTGTGTGTGTCAGGATCTACGGGGCTGCCGATCGAGTTCCCAAAGGCAACATACTTGCAAACTGATATTGCCTAAAAAAACTTGCAAACTGATAAACATGAGTTTACAGGGGAAATGAAGAAACTGAACTACAGTAAAGTAAATGATGAACTTGGTGTTTCACAGTCGGAGCCGTCGGCAAGCTGGGCGAGCTCGAGGTCAGAAGCATCATGACCGCATGCACCCACGACGCCGTCTATGACACTGAAGAAGACGAAGGCGCATCACCGTGGATTGCGTTCCGCCATTGCCTGCTCTTCTCGGTCACTCCTCGCCATCGCCCATCGAAGTGATTCCGAAAGTTGGGTTGTAATAAAGCTGAGGCGAGGAAAGAAAGCGCCGGCGTTGCAAACAGAGTGGTCCGCTCTGCCGTGGCCGTCAATTCCTGCTGCCCAAAAGAAAGAGTAAAATTGCAGCAAAAAAGAAACTAAACAGGGGGAAGAGGGACGCCGGACATACGGGCGAACGACCTCGCCTGGGCCACGGATGGGATCTAGGCATCTAGCAGACGACGGCGCGTGCATGCGTCTTATTCCTCTCGCTGGAGTGACAACTGACGACCCACCACGCTGGCAGGGATAGAACAGCGCCGACGGGCGTTGAGGCCACCGCTGGAGCTTGGGAAGGCCGACTTTGCAGAACGGGACCTCGACGCCGCCGAGCTACACGCATAAGTCGGTTTCACGCTGGAGCTGGTATTATTGTCATTGATATATACTAATACCTGCTTGCATCCGTAGGCCGGCCTCCCGGTGCCTAAGCCGTGGTGAGCCGTGAGCGACGGCGGCGGCCATCTACAGTCAGGCGCACGTAGAGAGGATTAATCGGGACCAACCATCGGCGGAGCAAGAGACGGCAGCATTGATTAGGAAAGAAAGAGGACAGGCGGAGGCACAAAAGTAGCACTATTTATAGAGAGCAGCAGAAGAGAAGAAATCAATTTGAAAACGGGCAGAAAGCCCCAGAAAATTGTGCGGAAGCGGCAACCGCCAGCGGGAGAAATCGAGAAGCCCCAGACGGCAGCCGACCCCAGGCTAGCATATGGCAGGTAGCAGGAAAAACAAGATGAACAACGGCGCATGCACAACCGACCAGAGCGGAACGTAGCCAAATTGATCTACCCAGGCTAGCATACGTGGCAGGCAACAAAGAGAAGAAAAAAAAGACAACTGACTTTCACGTCGTCTCATGGTCACTGTGCATCGGCTTGTGCAGCAAATTTTGTCTCTAGTGTACTACTGTCATATGAGGCATACATTCCCATTGTGACATGCAACTTATTAGTCTTCACCTGCCCAATACACAACTCACCCCGATAAAAATATACTTCCTCTGTTTTTATTTAGTTTGCTTATTAAATTTGATTGAAGTCAAACTTTGCAAAGTTTACCAAGTTTATAGAAATAACATAAACATTTAACATAACAAATCTATATAATGTGAAAGTACATTCAATAATGAATCTAATGGTATTTGCTTTGTTATTGTATATGTTAATATTTTTGTCTCTAAACTTTATCAAAGTTTACAAAATTTGACTTTGACCAAAGATAATACGCGGAGTAACTACAAACATGTTGAGTAGTGCCAAGTTGTTTTGTGTTGCATAGAAAGGTCAGAGATAGAGAGAGAAAGAGCAGGTTATGAGAGAGAACTGTGTCTTGCATGCAAAAGCTGGGAGAGAGGAGAGAGTACCTGACGTTACATGCAAAAGCTAGGAGAGAGAGAGAGAGAGAGAGTGCTGCGTTGAATTTATTTGACCTGAGCCAAAGGGGAAGTGTGCGTTGCCTGTGGCGAAGTATCAGGTGATACCAACCCATAAATGTTTTCATGCTACCAACTTAAAATTTTCAAATTTAGATGTTTCAAAAACTTCTGAAAATAAACATGGATGTTCATGACATATATGTGGATATCCCTAAAAAAATTCAGATCCAAATTCAAAATATACAGGGAGAAACAGAAAAGATAATCTTCCATGAATAGTGTCAAAAGAAGACAAAAGCAAAAATGACACTATTCACGTCTGAATTTGTCATTTTTCTTTCTCAATGTGTATTTTCAATTTTGATCTGAATTTTTTAGCGGTTGTCGCATATTTGTTGTGAACTTCCATGACTTTTTTCCAGAATTTTTTTGAAATGTTTAAATTTGAAATTTTTAAGTTGTTACCATGGGAGCATACGTGTCCTTCACTTACCGACTACAACCTACGGACTGCTCTTACGGGCATACGTGTCCTTCTCGCGCTAGACTCTCCCCTCTCATTTCCAGCGGGAGCCCCAACATGACCCAATAGGAGGTCACGGTCAACCCGTAACTATAATCCGTAACTTTCATCTCGTAAGTGTACCAAAGCTCTGCCTGTAGTCATGTGTGACACGACATAGCGGTGTGGCAACATTTCTCCTCCATCGTTGAATAGTGAGCTGTGCAGCCCACTATAGCTGAAATATTTTAAGTGCCTTTCAAAATTAGTAGGTTAATGGTTCTGCCACACTCTGAGTGACGTAAGTCCTACCATGAATCCCCATGGAACAAAGATGACAACCTAAGGTCCAGAGAGAAGGTGATGTGGAGCTCGCCCTCTAAAACCCACACTCAGGGGCCATGAAGGTTCGCGATCGGCAGCCATATGCATCGTTGAGGCGGTCCTTATTCGGTCATGTGGGTGGGGACGTAGTCGAACGATGTTGGCAGGGACGACATGGCAAGTGGTGACACGTGGTGGTGTATTTTGATGCAAACCTACCACTGGCGTCCACTTGTGACTTGTGAGGATAGCTCAGGGCTGCCGGGGCTTCGCGATTTTGTGAATTTGGTGGCAGCGATGTCCTTCTGTCCTCATCAAAGACCTTAGCACATGTGCAACACTGCTGGGATTGCGAAAAGTGAAGGTGCCAACACACCATGACTTCGATATGGTGGTGCTTCTCGACCACCTAGTTTTGCCGTGTGAATACCCTAGGTGTAATCTTAGTTGGTTATTCCTGGCAGTGGTTGTTACCTTGTTGAACGCATTGCTTGGAGTTTACTCGGACATGATCTTCAGGGTGAAAACCTATAATCTCGGCTTCGGTGGTTGGGTCCGGCGATGGTGGAACTTGGACGTCGTTCCCTTTCTGGAGGTGTTACTTTTGGAGAACATTTCTCGTAGTTTTTGTGTTGTCAAGAGATGGCTGATGGGGAAGGTTTTTTCTTCTTCACATAGTCATAGATTTGGAATTGTATGACTTTGCTCTTTGCCAGCGTGATTATTTGTGTGTTGGGTGTGTGCATCATAGTTATGTAGAGGCCGGGTGTATTCTCATCATGTTTGTATCCCCTCATTGCAACATTATGAGTCATAAAAAAACACCCTTTATCAAAAGTAGGATTAGATTGCAAGGCAAGATCCATATATACAAAGTAGCCGACGTACAAGCATAACATCAAGCATGTTAAGCACAACATCCAGTTGTAGTACTCCTTCAAGTTTTCATACGAACAAGGAAGTAGACTGTGTTAAACATGTAAATATGGTGCTGATATAAACTGTATAGTCTAGGTTGCATGCGTATGTGTCGTACATCTGGTGGGTCTGTTAAGATAGAGTCCGGTTGTAGTTGATGACTTGGAGCTCAATCTAAACGACCTAACCTCTCTGTAACCTGTCTGGCCTCGAGCCTGTATTAACATGCGCGCGTCCCTGCTGATTGCATACGCTTAAGCCTAGGTTTTTACAGACTGCAGAGGGGCTGAGCCCGGGGAGAAAATCAGATATATCTCACCCAGAAGTGTCTTCACGCTGGCTAAGGTCAAGAAACCCTCGTGTGTATATGCGGAGGACAAGTGTGAGTCATGAGGTCACTATATATGCAAACGAGATTGAAAACAGCTAGTAACAAAGACCATGGAGTCGTGCGCGTACTTACGGGAGTGGCCGCCCGCATCGGGGTCGATGTACGGCTTGAGAACGAAGCCAATGCCTCCCCGTACATGTGTGCCTCACACCGAGTCTTCGGTCGCCAACACTTGTCTCTAGCGCCAGTAAAGGATGACTAGCCCCCGATCGTGGCGGCACAATGGCGAGGGACTAGAACTGGGAAAGAGGCTTTGAGGGGGAGGGGGAGGAATCAAGGCGGCGACCGAGGAGGATCCCCTGCTGCAAGCGTGGTTCTGGTTTGGAGTAGGTTTGAGAAGAGCAAAGTGTTGGAAATATGAGCAATTTATCGAATGATTTTTTTTTGCGAGGGTAAAGAGTTTTATTCCATAAGAATAGGGTTACAA
The DNA here is from genome assembly GCF_018294505.1 of Triticum aestivum. Classification (NCBI taxonomy): domain Eukaryota; kingdom Viridiplantae; phylum Streptophyta; class Magnoliopsida; order Poales; family Poaceae; genus Triticum; species Triticum aestivum. Next base: position 751,351,968 of record NC_057800.1, read on the forward strand.
TCGAGAGGCAAAAGTTCCTCTATGAACGGTGGTCCACGATCTAGCCATACAGCAGTCGCATTCTCAATACGACTATATAAAGCCAACCGATCTGCTACCCTATTTTGCTCACGCTTAATTTTCTGCGGAATAAACTCACGAAGTACCATAAGATGCTTGATCTCAGCTACCAAATGTCCATATGCTGACCGAGACAGGTTATCACCGGTCGGGGACGCCAGTGCCTCCGAGGAGTCCGATTGCACTATTATAGGAACATCACTATATTGAGCGGCCAGAGCCATACCTTGCATCAGTGCATGCAACTCGGCCTCTAGTGCGTCATTGCAATTAAACAGGCAGCGATACGCAGCAAAAACCACACTTCCATCATGTCTCCTCAAGATCATGCCAGCTGCTACCGAGCCATCCACCGAAGAAAACGTCCCATCAACAGATAGTGCAACCCGATTTGTCGGCGGTGGTGACCATGGAAGCGCGCTAGAAACCACTACAACATGAGTAGCTGAGCCGTCCTCCAGTAGCGGCATCTTCCCCTTCAAAATTTCCTCCGTGCTATATCTCCTCGACAGATCAAGTGAACACATATAACTCTGGAGATAATCAGCAGAAACAGAAGTAGACGGCACATTCTTGCCATGCGCCAAGTCAGATCGTAACGACCAAATCCTCCAAATTAACATAATCATACGATCACGCTCATCTTGACGACAATTTGCAAGAACATTTACTAACCAATCCTTCCCTGTATCAATTAAAGAATTTTGACCAGGGAGTGTCCAGACTATACGCATGTGATCCCAAAGCATGCGTGCGTGATCGCATGTGATCAATGCATGAAATGTTGTTTCTTTTTCCTTTCCACATAGGGGACACGTATCATGTCTTGATAAGTGCCTATACTTGTTGCACTCATTAGTAGCTAGAGCACCAGATGCGACCTTCCAGGCCAATATTCGCATTTTCAAAGGTACCTTGGAACCCCAAATAGATTGCCAGATGGGTCGTCCACCACTAGGAATAGTACTTGATGCCCCACCCGCCACCAGACTATTATGTTCTGCTGTAGCTAGCCGATAAGCACTTCGGACCGAGAAACATCCAGACTTCTCCGGGAACCATGCAAGAAAATCTTGTCTATTCCTTGGCGACGTCCTAATTTTCAGAATTTCATTAACATCCATGTCCCAAAAGTGTTCTCTTAATCTCTGCACATCCCATGCTCCATGTTCATCCAGAAAGTCTACTACCCAATTGTACCGACAATTCCTTTTTGGCGTGACTGGTCTTAGATCATAACCCCGCGGAATCCAAGGGTCCCGCCAAGTTCTAATTAGTGTACCATCACCAACCCGCCAGATAATGCCCTTCTTCAACAATTCAAGTCCATGAACAATACCTTTCCATACCACCGAAGAGCTGCTAGGAAATACTGTATCCAACAAATTCCCATTAGGGAAATATTTTGCGCGCAATAAATGAGCACATAGACTATCAGGGCTGTCCAACAACCGCCAGGCCTGTTTTGCTAACAACGCCTGATTAAAAGCACGCATATCCCTGAAACCCATGCCTCCCATTGCTTTGGGTAGTTTCATTTTCTCCCAACTTAGCCAAGCCATCTTTTTCTTTCCATTCTCCACTCCCCACCAGTACTGCCTCATCATCCGTGTTAGATCATCACAAATAGAGGCCGGTAACCTGAACACACTCATGATGTAGGTGGGTATAGCTTGAGCAACCGACTTTATCAAAATCTTTTTATTACCATAAGAAATATATTGCTCACTCCAATCAATTAACCTCTTACCCAACCTTGCCTGAAGTGTTTCAAACTGACCTTTATGCATTCTTCCTTTAGGAACTGGTAAACCCAAGTATTTTGGTTCAAAAACATGTTGTGTAACTTCCAACGTATTTTTCACTTCTTCCACCACCGCATCAGGACAATTATCAGAAAAAAGGATGGAACACTTCCCTGGGTTAATAAGTTGACCCGTCGCCGCCGTATAAGTGTTCAACAAACCTTTGACTATGCCTGCATGTTGGCCAGATGCATGAAATAACAACATTGTATCATCCGCAGATAAAAGATGAGATATCACCGGCGCACCCTGGCAAATAGTAACACCCCTCAACTCTTCCCCAGTCACTGATTTGGATATTAAAGCAGATAAAGCATCAGCAACAAATAGGAATAAAAACGGGGACAAGCGATCACCTTGACGTAAACCTCTAGATGGAGTAAACGACTGAAGTAACTTCCCATTGAACTTCACAGAATATTTGACAGAACGTACACATGCCATGATCCAAGAAATCCACTACATAGAAAAGCCCCATTTAATTAGAGCCCGCTCCAGAAAATCCCAATCCACTCGATCATAAGCCTTGGACAAATCCAGCTTGTAAGCACATGCTGCTAGAGAGTTCTGCCTCAAAGCCTGTATATGGTGAATACATTCAAAGGCAATGATAGAATTGTCAGAAATAAGCCGCCCTGGGATAAAGGCACTCTGGTTCTCAGAAATAAGCTCCGTTAAAAATGGCCTTAGCCGGTTAACCAAACACTTCGAAACGATCTTGTAAATAACATTGCATAAGCTTATTGGCCTAAAATCTTTTAGTTCCTTTGGGAAGGGAACTTTCGGGATGAACACAATAGCCGTATCATTAACTCCCTCAGACAGAAGGATGGCTGTACATGTCATAATAATGTGACAGCCGAGAGGCACGGGTTAATTCAACCACAACCACAAGTGCACCAAGCATTCTCCATGAGAGCAATTTTTCCATCTTCTTGGCTTCCGAAGTTGTTTTGGTACATCAACTCGATCAAGGCGGGTTGTCCGTTTGTGACCCTGTCGCCGACAAATTGTGCAGGATCTTGTCCTCCTACTTAGTCCTTCATACGGCGATTTCTCTCTGCTTGTCGTAGGCCTTCCCATCTCCTTCCTCGCTCCCACAAAGAAGACAATGTATCGCGCACCCACATGCTATCACTTGCAGGCATTTTGTCCTATTGACGTTTAGCCTACTCTTTCCGTACCTAATGCCGAATCCTTTCTCCCATGAATACAGATTGTAAAAAGTCGTAGACTTCATCGACTGTATTGAAGCTGGATCCTAATTTTGGCACAATGACATTGTCACCAGGTTCCTCAACAAACCCGCAGACTGAATTTTCCATTGCTGACATCCTATCAGGGCACGGGGCACGCCGTAGTGCAGCAGCACCAATCCTGATTCCTGACCCTGAACGGAAGTAAAATTGTTCATGCAGAATTAGTGTACTCCAGAAAACAAAGTATCCAACTTCACCCAACGCCCTAAAATGCCAGACGCCTGGGTAATTTGACACGATCCCATCAATGAACAGACAATGCATCGACATGGTGGATAACAATTACTAATCTTTAACTGAATTCTATCATACATGTCTGCAAAGCTCATAAACCATTCTACATTTTCAGATTTGTTGTCTTTTAACACATTTATAGCATAAGAAACTACTATCTGCACCACAAACAAAATATAAGTGCCTAGTAATTTTATGCCAAGGTTAAAACTTTAAACAATACTCTTGTGTGAATGCATTCTGTCATACACATCTGCAAGTTCATTAACCATTCTGCAGTTTCAGATTCGTTGTCCAGGTCAAGTTTCTAGCATGAGAAATTGCTGCAGCAAAAGACACGTGCCTACTAATTTCAAACCAAGATTCAGCTTCTAGGTCTCGCGACTAGGGTTCTCTAGTCCTCTCGGCGGCGCCGCCGCCGTGAGTTATCACCATTGACGGGGTTAATCCCACGAGACTACTGCTCTTGTCTTCCCGGCCGACTCCTTCCTCCCATCGGGCCTGCCCTGGGGTTTTGCGAGTTTGCGGCTAGGGTTTTGTGTTGTTCCCCCGACCAGGCGCCATGGCGGACATGGGAGGCAGCAGTGGATCGGGAGATCGGAGGTCTGAGGAAGCGGCAACACTCCTGGAGGGTCTGAATCTGCAGGATGAGGAAATAGATGATCTGTTCTGGGTGGAAGAGGATGATGTGGCAGAAATCAAGCCAAAGTGGCTAGCACTATGCCGGCTGCTGACAGGGAAAAGTTTCAGTCAGAGTGCTTTGATCGCGACCATGAAAGCAGCGTGGAACTCGGCAAATCAAGTTGTTTGGAGGAGGATCAATGCGAACTTGTTCTCTATCCAATTCAATTGCCTGGGGGATTGGAACAAAGCGATGCACCAGGGACCCTGGGACTTCAACGGGATCGCGTTGCTACTTACTGAATATGATGGATTTTCGAACCCGGAAAAGGTGAAGTTGGACAGGCTGGAAACGTGGTGTCAAATCCACAAGTTACCTGATGGAGTCCTCAAGAGTACATCGGCGCTAAAGAATCTAGCTAGCAGGATTGGAGAAGTGCAGGAGGTCCAAGTAACTTTGCCTAATGGTTTTATTGGTGAATTCATTCGGGTCAGGGTGAAACTAGATGTGAACAAGAAACTAACACGAGCTGTTGGGATAACTAGGGCTGGACAAACTGAGAGGTACCTGGTTAAGTTTGAGAAGCTTCCAACCTTCTGTAATCAGTGTGGTTTCATGGGGCACTGGCATGAAGAATGCGGCACTGGAGAACATGACAAAACAAAATTTGAATGGGGAGAGTTCATACTGGCACCAAGGAGAGGCAGAGGAGGAGGACGAGGAGGCCGAATGAGTCGGGGTAGACGCAGTGAGAGGGATGATGAACTAGATGAAGGAGAAAGAGGTTTTGGCAGAGGCCTAGGTAGGGGCAGGGGCCGCAACATGCAGCCTGTAGCTACCAACATTCAGAATAATGGAAGTTGGCGTTTTAACGCACTCTATAATCCAACAGGCAGAAACGGTAACGAAGTTGACGCGAGTGTGATAGCACCAGTTAACAAGGCGCCTGGACAGGATGTAAGAATGTTAGATGCAAGTGAGGCTCTAAATAATGGGACTAATTCTGGCCATGCGTCTGCATCTATGGTGGATAAAGGCCAGGACGATACAGTCCCTATACACGCATCGACAGAGATTCTTTTGGGGAAAAGGACGGCTGATGATTCAAGCACAGTAATGTCGGAACAAACTTTGGCCATCATTCCGGTAGGCAAAACAGCAAAATCAGTGGTAGCAAACTTAGTGGATCGTTTTGAAGGAGATGATGACCAACTGGAAAGCTCGAACCAAGTAAACACCCCACAGAAGAATGCAAACAGGAAATAACTGAGAGGAATAAATGGACAGCCTCTGAGTAATGTGGATGGAGAGTTTGAAGAGACAGAAAATGAAGGATCGGTGGCCCCTCTAGGAGGGGACCGCCGGGCGCAATGAAACTCTTAAGTTGGAACTGTCGGGGGCTTGGGAACGCCCCGGTAGTTCGTGCTCTGCTGGATGTCCAGCAGAAGTGTAGCCCGGAGGTGGTGTTCTTGTCTGAGACCCACCTTGACAGCTATCCGGCCGAATGTTTGAGAAGAAGAATGAAGATGGACCAAAAACTGGTGTGTACAAGCAATGACAGAAGTGGTGGTCTAGTCCTTTTTTGGAATAATCATATTAAAGTTCGTAGACTTGCTTTAGATCCCATGTTCATTGATGTAATAATCGAGGATATTAATAATAATCCACTTTGGCGCTTGACTGGGATGTATGGGGAATTCAGGTGGGAGCATAAACATCTAACTTGGTCACGTATGCGGCAACTCCATCATGGTCAGCCCCTGCCGTGGCTACTGATTGGCGATCTTAATGAAATTCAGTTTCTGCATGAGAAGGAAGGGGGTAACCCGCGACCAGCGCAATATATGGAAGCTTTTCAAGATGCAATCGACGATTGTGAATTGCATGATATGGGGTTCCTTGGAGACCCTTTTACTTGGCGTCATGGGAGGATACGGGAAAGGCTAGACAAGGGACTAGTGAATGATGCATGGGCGAATTTGTTTGCACATGCGGCCCTACAGAACTTGGAGTTCAACCACTCGGATCACAGACCACTTTTGGTGGACACGGAGTATTACTTGCTACCGGCAAATAACTCAAACAATCATGTGAAGAGGTTTGAGGCGCGGTGGTTGAGAAAACAGAGTTTCAACGAGACAGTTTAAGAGGCATGGATTGAAGCCACTGCCGACCCAACTATCACTTCCATTTATGATAAGTTGAATAAAATGCACAGTAGGTTCCATGATTGGGACCAACGGGTCCTCAAAAAACCCAAAAAACGTCTCAGGAAGGCTCAAAGAGAACTTGAAAAGGTCATGGCGGGGCCTATGGATGATGACAGTGATGAGAAGAGGAGAGAACTCTCAGAACTCATTGAATATCTGCTGGAATTAGAGGAGATACAAGCCAGACAACAATCCAGAGCTACATGGTTAAAGGCAGGTGACTGCAACACCGCCTTTTTCCAGGCTTTTGCTTCAGCCAGGAGGAAAAGGAATTTCATTAAAATATTGAAGGACGATACGGGAAACTGGATAAAAGGTAGTCATGCACTAAATGAGCACATTTTAAACTACTTCTCTAATCTGTTTTCCTCAGAAGTGCAGCAAACAGATCCGGTTATTTTGGAACGAGTCCAACACAAGGTGTCAGACCAAATGAATAATTTTTTGATGGCCCCATATATAGCAGAAGATGTAAAGAAAACGATTTTAAGCATTGGAGATATCAAGGCACCCGGGCCAGATGGATTGCATGCAATCTTCTTCAATATTGGTATATAATTGGAGATGAAATCACACGGGAGGTTCTGTTGGCCATCAATTCTAGAAAGATACCAGCCGAATGGAATGATACCACCATTGTGGTGATCCCTAAGACCGATTCTCCAGAACTGGTAACCCAATATAGACCTATTAGTCTATGCAACGTCCTTTATAAAATCATCTCCAAAATGCTAGCTCTAAGGTTAAAAAATATTCTTCCTGAAATTATTTCTCCTACTCAAAGTGCTTTTGTTCCTGGGAGAATGATCACAGATAATATCTTGATTGCGTATGAATGTGTGCATAAGATAAAGAGGAAAAGGTATGGCCAATTTGGTCTTTGTGCAGTAAAACTAGATATGCATAAGGCCTATGATAGAGTGGAGTGGTCTTTTTTGCAAGATATGATGCTCAAGTTAGGATTTCATGAACAATGGGTGGAATTGATTATGGATTGTGTAAAATCTGTAACATACAAGGTCAGATTCAATTCACAGGAAACAGAAGGTTTTAATCCGACAAGGGGAATTAGGCAGGGGGATCCCCTCTCCCCTTACCTATTCCTTCTTTGTGCAGAGGGTTTATCCAGTCTTTTGCAGTATGAAGAAGAAGCTGGTGGCATAGATGGGATTAGAGTGTGCAGAAATGCACCATCAGTAACACACCTTTTATTCGCTGATGACTCTCTAATTCTCATGAAGGCAGACACGCTTAATGCAGCTTCCTTACAGCATGTTTTGGATACCTACTGTCAAAGCTCGGGGCAAATGGTGAGTGTTGCTAAGTCAAGTATTTTCTTTAGCCCTAATACCCCGGTTATCTCTAGGGCTGAAATATGTCAATTATTGCACATTGATACTGAAGCCCTATCTGATAAATATGTTGGGTTACCTGCAATGGTTGGAGCTGACAGAAGTGATTGCTTCAAACACTTTGTTGAAAGGATTAACGAACGGCTTAAGGGCTGGATGGAAAAACAGCTATCCATGGAAGGGAAAGAGATCCTTCTTAAGTCTGTGGCACAAGCTATTCCGGTGTTTGCCATGTCAGTCTTTTGCCTACCTAAGGGAATTTGCAAGGAGATAACCGACTTAATATCTCAGTTTTGGTGGGGGGATGATGAAGAACACAGGAGAATGCATTGGTATACTTGGTGGAAACTCTGCTATCCAAAGAGTGAAGGGGGGATGGGATTTCGAGATCTATACTCTTTTAATCTGGCAATGCTTTCTAAGCAATGTTGGAGATTAATAAATGATCGAGAGTCGTTATGTGCAAGAGTATTAAAGGCAAAGTACTTTCCGAATCGGAGCTTATTGCAGGCCACTCTTAAGAACGGGGCTTCTTTTACCTGGCAAAGCATCATGAAGAGCTTAGAGACCTTTAAACTGGGATATATCTGGCGAATTGGGACAGGAGAGAAAGTGAACATATGGAGGGATCCGTGGATTCCTAGCATTGCAGACAGGAAGGTCATTACCCCGCGTGGACACACTGTTCTAGCCACTGTGAATGATCTTATCGATCCTACAAGTGGCAATTGGGACGAAGAGCTGATTAATTCTATTTTCAACCCTGTTGATGTTCGTAGGATCTTGGAAATACCGCTCAACTACAATGCTTTTGATGATTTCATAGCATGGCATCCTGACCGCAGAGGTATCTTTTCAGTCCGTTCGGCTTACCACACCCAATGGTTCCGAACTTTCCAGGCACATGCAAGCGGGTTAGCACAGCCCGGGAGGTCCAGTACTCCAGCTGTATGGAGTACTTTGTGGAAACTCCAAATCCCACGTAAAGTTTAAATTTTTTGCTGGAGAGCACTCCATGGAATTTTACCTCTAAAGTCTATAATCACTAATAGGCATGTTGGGTCAGATGGAGCTTGCCCGATTTGCCATCGAGCGGCAGAAGATGTGAAGCACCTTCTTTTCGAATGTACTCACGCTACAGAACTGTGGTCACGAGTAGGAATAATGGATTACATCAATGAAGTGAAAAAGGTTGATCGGTCTGGGTCGATCATTTTGGAGTACTTTCTGTCAGCCCCAGCAAGACAAGTCCCACTCAAACCTAATCTGGATGTGAAGCAATTGATCATGGTCGGAGGATGGTACCTTTGGTGGATCAGACGTGAGATCACACATAATGGGTCTCCCCCACCCCCTTTTAAGTGGCCAATATCAATCCTTGCGATAGCTAACAATTTCCAGCAAGCGAATGCAAAGAATAACGCTCCAGTTCAAGCTACATGGACGAAACCAGAACCCAGGTTTGTAAAATTAAATGTTGATGCAACATTTTACTTGGCAGAAAGAGAAGGAGCTACCACAGCAGTGACCAGGGATACGAATGGTGCTTTCCTTGCCGCTCGGTGTACGTTTATTCCCAATACATCAAGTGTAGTGATGACCGAGGCTTTGGCGATGCGGGATGGTCTGAATTTTGCAAATTCGCTTGGTTCCCGCGGTTGGAGGCGGAGTCTGACTCGTTGATAGTAATTGAATCTTGTGTTGGAAAGATAAGATGGTGGGATGAAGCTGCTGCAATATTTGCTAATGTGTGGACATCTCAACGATGATCGGGAAGGTCAATTTCAAGCATTGTTATCGTAGTTCTAACCAAGCGGTGCATGTGCTAGCAAATTACTGTTATTGTAATAAGATTTGTAGGCAGTGGATAGACGAGCCCCCGGGCTGTCTTGTCTCAAACCTTGTGGATGATGTAATTCCTTCCTAAGTTAATAAAGCTAGCCATGATGGCTTTCCCTTAAAAAATAAAAAACCAAGATTCAGCTTTTATCCAATACTCTGTGTAACATAATTTTATTTCCGGGTAAATGGCATCCCAAAAACGCATACCTTCTGATACATCCAGGAGTTTTCGGGGTCAATCTTCCCTATGGAGTGTTTAGACGCTTGAGCCTTATCTGCAGTCCTTGCATCAGCAGCCGTCTCTGCCGTATAGCTTGTCCGTCCGCACTAGAGGCAGACGCCGCTAGCACCTCGCCACCTGGCGGCGGCCTATCAGGATAGTGCAGCGGCTTCATCAGCAGCCGCTGCACTAGTTAGAGCATCTCCAGCCGTTGGCCCCCCAGGAGGTGTCTAAAATCACCGCCTGGGGGCGAGCCGGCGCAAAAAACCGGCTTGGGGCGAGTTGGTCCCCAGTCGCCGGCCCCAAGGCCGCCCCCAGGCGCGTCTAATTTTTTTTTAAAAAGAAAACGTTCGGCGATGTTCGGTAAACATGGCTAAATTCAATCAAACTTCGGCGAGTTCATACATATTTAAAAAATTTACAGAAAAAAAATGCTACTAGGCCCACCGTCGCCCTCGCCGCTCCTTGCTGCCCGCCGCCCTTGAAGCTCTACATGCCGAGGAGCCTGTAGAACTGCGTGTAATCGCCGCCGCCGCCATCGTCGTCGTCGTCGCCTCCTCCGTGGCCGCCGTCCCTGCTGCACCCCTCCCCAGGTTTGTGCGGCGGGTTGGACGGTCCGGGGGCGTCCTCGTCCTCGTCGCTGTCGAGGATCACCACGCCGTGCTCGTCCTCGCGCCCAAGCCTGCGGGCGGCTATCTCCTCCAGGGCTCGGCGCTGCCGGACCATCTTGTCGCGGAGGTAGTCATCCCGCGCCCACTTTAGGGCCTCCTCGTTGGAGAAGCCGCGCCGGGCTATGGCCTCGTACTCCACGGGGAGGCCGGGCTCGGCCTTCGGCCTGACGAGGACGGGGCGTCCAGAGGTGTTGGGGGGGGGGGGGGGGGGGAGTCGGCGATGCAGACACCGGAGCTGCGGGTGCGGTGGCTGACCGGCGTGTCCTGGGGCTCCGGCTTGACGGGGCAGAGGCAGGGAGAACCGGTCGAGCGGACGGACGAGGAGGAGGACGCCCCCGGGTCCATGTGCCTCAGCGTCCACGAGCTCCCACGCCGGCGGGAGAAGGACGATGGAGCGAGGTACTCCAGCCCGGGCGTGTTCCCGCCCTCGATGTGCTCGAGGACGGCCTGCAGCGTGCGACCGGGCACGCCCCACTATCGGCGGCGGCCTTCGGAGTTGAGCCTCCCAGAGGGCACGACGCCGTTGGTGGACTCGAGCTGCTCGGCGTGGCGGCGACGAAAGTAGGGCTCCCACAGCGGGTTGTCGGGGATGTACAGTGGACCTTCCCTCACCGCCTACGGCAGAGAGGCGCCCATATGCGTGATCTCCGCCCGCCGCGCCGCCCCGGTGGGCGGTGGTGGCACCGGGACCCCGCCGGCGCTGATCCTCCACGCCCGAGCACCCACATGTCCAGCGGGACTGGGTACTCGGCCTCAAAGAGGAGCCGAGCTTCGTCCCCGTGAAGGTGGCGGCGGCCGAAGCCGTTCACCGCCGCGCCGTCGCCTGGGAAACGCTCGGCCATGATTGAACTGGAGACGGCGAGAGGAGAGGGAGGAACGGGCATCGGCGATGGAGTGTCTGTGCGTCACCAGCGCGCTGGGGGCGTACGCGTGGCCGCCGTGTGTACGCGTGGCGGGCGAGGGACGCGCGTCGTCCGGTCTTCACTACGCCGCCCGTGAGGCATCAATGGAGGAGGCTGACCGGCTCGGCAGCGCACGACAACTATGGCATTGATTCGCCGCGGGAACCGAGACGATGAGGACGACGAAGCGACGAGAAGAGGCGAGTCGCTGCCAAGGAGGGCCCACCGGTTTTCGCGCCAAAAACGTTTCGGCTGGCGCCCCCAAGCGCCCCCAGGCGCCGGGTTCGGCCTGGGTCCGCCGGCGCTGATTTCGACCTAAGCCGACGAAAAAGGGCTCCTGGGGGCGCGACTGGGCCGTTTTTCCGATACCGGTGCGAAAAAATCGTCTGGAGAGGCTCTTAGCTCTCCATGAAATCCAGACGCAAGACGCGGACGTACAAGCACAAACACGCCTCGAGCCACAGCTCTGACATGAACTCGCTACCCCGTCAAAGTTCTCCTGGTGGAGGTTTGGTCTTGAATCTTTTTTGTTTCCATTATTCCATTATTTTTCTAAAAATTGTTTTTTCAGTTTCTTCATTGGTTTTCTTCATTTTTTCACCGGTTTTCTGCGTTTCTTTCATGGTCCCCATAGCTTTTTTTCTTTTTCTTTGTGTCTTTCTCGATTTTCATTGGTTTTTTCTTTTCTTTATTTCTTCTTCATTTTCTTCATTTCCTTCTTGGGTTTTATCATTTTCTTTGATCTTATTTGTTTCCATTCATGTTTAAAAATACAAGATTAACATTTAAAAAAATATTTCTTTTGTCTTCCTTTTTCCATACATATCGTGCATTTTTGGCATTTATGTATACTTTTTTAAATTACATTCAATATATTAAAATAAAAGACTAATATTATTTTGAAACATTGTCAACATTTTCCAATACATGGTTGATATTATTTAATGACATTTATTAACACAAACTCAACGTTTTTTCTGTACTACAGGAAAATATTTATATACATATTTAGCATTTTTAAATACATAAATTATTGGGCGCATTCTATATTTTCTAAATACATTATCAACATCTTTTCGTACACATTGTAATTATTTGAATTACATTTTACCGATATATATCAAACATTTATACTATAGAAATTTAACATTTTTCTGTTTGATTAACATTTTTCAAGCACTTGATTATTTTTTTCAAATTTTTGGTTAACATTTTTAATTACATGATCAACGTTTTTTATACACATTATAGTTTTGGTATAATGTTTCATATACATAAGAATGAAAACATTCTATAATATTTCAAAGAAAGCAAAAAAAAAACAAAAAATGTGGAAAGGAAAACAGAAAAAAAAACGACGTTGTGGTCTCGCACGCCCCTGGGTCTGTCCATCTTTCTACAGTTAGAGGCCGTCCTGTCTTTCAATATATGGTTATTGTTGTAGATGATCAACATTTTTTGAAGTTTACTATTTCTAAGTTCAAATTTTAATACATGTTTTACAGCTTTACTATACACAAGGAAATTTTTTTGTGTGCATATTTAACACTTTTCAAATGGATGATTAACATTTTCTTAAAAAAATCTGTATTTATTGACTACCTCTTTAATTCGAATTTTATATTTTTGGCTGGAACATTGGTTTATACACGGTTAACATATTTGAAATATTTGATTAAATTTATTTGATGCATGATCAACATTTTTTCAATTTCCTGTTTTTATGTTTAACTTTTTATACACATTCTAGATATTTAAATAGACGAGTTTTTTTCAAATGCTTGATAAACATTATTCGAAGACATGATCAACTTTTTCTCACTCACATTGTATTTGTTTTCATACACATGATCAACATTTGAAAATAATTATGTATTTGAAAAATCTTCATCAAGCACTTGAAAAATGTTAAATATGTATAGAAAAAATGTTTCTCATGTATATGAATAATATATACAAAGAATATACAATGTGTATGAAAATTTCTGAGCATGTATTTAATTTTTATAACCGTGTACAAAGAATTTTCCTGATCTGTAAAAATAATGTAGATTGTGTGTGAAAAATATTTATTGCTTCAAAAAAATTTCGTCGTGTACTGAAAAATGTTAACCATATATTTATTTTCATTAGTTCTGTATTTGAAAAAAATATTAAACATGTGTATAAACAATGTATTAGATATATACCAAAAAATGTACAATTTGTGTGAAAATATGCGACATAAAAGATTAATTTTCAAAAAACGTTAATCATGTATTTTGAAAAATATTAGACGTGTACGTAAAATATGTTTCTGATGTATACAACAAATATAGAATGTGTACTGAAAAAAGATGATATGTGTTGAACAAAAACAAAACCGGTGAAAATTGATAAAGAAACGAAGGAAAACAAATAAACCTATTAGAAACCAGAAAAGAAAAAAAAATAAGGAAAACCAAAAAATAAAATGAAAACAATGAAAACCAATGGAGGCCTCCCGGAGGGCACGGCACCGTTGGTGGCCTTGAGCTGCTCGGCGCGGCGGCGACGGAAAGGGCTCCCACAGCGGGCTGTTGGGGACGTACCGTGGACCTTCCCTCGCGGCCTGCGGCAGAGAGGCGCGGATACGCGCGATATCCGCCCGCCGCGCCGCCCCGTTGGGTGGTGGTGGCACCGGGACCCCGCCAGCGCTGATCCTCCACGCCCCGGGCACCCGCATGTCCGGCGGGGCTGGGTACTCGACCTCAAAGAGGAGCCGAGCTTCGTCCTCATGAAGGTGGCGGCGGCCGAAGCCGTTCGCCGCCGCACCGTCGCCTGGGAAACGATCGGCCATGATTGAACTGGAGACGGCGAGAGGGGAGGGAGGAACGGGGATGAACGCGCGTCGGCGATGGAGTGTCTGTGCGTCAGCGGCGCGCTGGGGGCGGCTTATGTAGGCGGAGGCACCGCGCGTACGCGTGGCCGCCGTGTGTACGCATGGCGGGCGAGGGACGCGCGTCGTCCGATCTTCACTGCGCCGCCCGTGAGGCATCAATGGAGGAGGCTGACCGGATCGGCAGCGCGCGGCAGCTTTGGCATTGATTCGTTGCAGGAACCGAGGCGATGAGGACGACAAAACGGCGAGTCGTTGCCAAGGAGGGCCCGCCGGTTTTCGCACTAAAAACGTTTCGGCCGGCGCCCCAAGCGCCCCCAGCGTGACGGGTTCGGCCTGGGTCCACCGGCGCTGATATCGGCCCAAGCCGGCGAAAAACGGGCTCCTGGGGGCGCGACTGGGCCGTTTTTCCTGCGCCGGCGCGAAAAATTCGCCTGAGGAGGCCGTTCTGGGGGCGCGGCTGGAGATGCTCTTAAATCTCCATGAAATTCAAACGCAAGTCGCGGACGTACAAGCACAAACACGCCTCAAGCCACAGCTCTGACATGAACTCGCTACCCCGTCAAACTTCTCCTGGTGGAGGTTTGGTCTTGAATCTTTTTTGTTTCCATTATTCCATTATTTAAAATAAATGTTTTCTCAGTTTCTTTATTTTTTTCACCGGTTTTCTGCGTTTCTTTCATGGTGTCCATAGTTTTTTTTTCTTTGTGTCTTTCTCGATTTTCATTGGTTTTTTCTCTTCTTTATTTCTTCTTCATTTTCTTCGTTTCCTTCTTGGGTTTTTATCATTTTCTTTTTTTTTATTTGTTTCCATTCATGTTTAAAAATACATGATTAACATTTTAAAACCATTTCTTTTGTCTGCCTTTTCCATACATATTGTGCATTTTTGGCATTTATGTATACTTTTTTTAAATTACATTCAATATATTCAAATAAAAGACTAATATTTTTTTGAAACATTGTCAACTTTGTCCAATACATGGTCGATATTTTTTAATAACGTTTATTAACATAAACTCAACGTTTTTCCTGTATTATAGGAACATATTTATATGCATATTTAGCATTTTTAAATACATCAATTATTGGGCACATTCTATATTTTCTAAATACATTATCAACATCTTTTCGTACACATTGTAATTATTTGAATTACATTTTACCGATATATATCAAGCATTTATACTATACAAATTTAATATTTTTCTGTTTGATTAACATTTTTCAAACACTAGATTTTTTTTTCAAATTCTTGGTTAACATTTTTAATCACATGATCAACGTTTTTGATACACATTATAGTTTTGGTGTAATGTTTCATATACATAAGAATGAAAACATTCTATAATATTTAAAAGAAAGCAAAAAAACCCAAAAAATGTGGAAAGGAAAACAGAAAAAAAACGACGTTGTGGTCTTTCACGCCCCTGGGTCTGTCCATCTTTCTACAGTTAGAGGCCGTCCTGTCTTTCAATATATGATTATTTTTATAGATGATCAACATTTTTTGAAGTTTACTATTTCTAAGTTCAATTTTTAGTACATGTTTTACATCTTTTCTACACACAAGGAAATTTTTGTGTGTGCATATTTAACACTTTTCAAATGGATGATTAACATTATTTTTTAAAAAAAATCTGTATTTATTGACTACCTCTTTAATACGAAGTTTATATTTTTGGTTGGAACATTGGTTTATAAACGGTTAACATATTTGAAATATATGATTAAATTTATTTGATACATGATCAACATTTTTTCCAATTCATGTTTTTATGTTTAACTTTTTATACACATTCTAGATATTTAAATAGATGAGTTTTTTTTTCAAATGCTTGATCAAAATTATTCAAAAACATGATCATTTTTTTGTCACTCACATTGTATTTGTTTTCATACACATGATCAACATTTGAAAATAATTATGTATTTGAAAAATCTTCATCAAGCACTTGAAAAATGTTAAATATGTATAGAAAAAATATTTCTCATGTATATGAATAATATATACAAAGAATATACAATGTGTATGAAAATTTCTGAGCATGTATTTCATTTTTATAACCATGTATGAAGAATTTTCCTGATTTGTAAAAATAATGTAGATTGTGTGTGAAAAATATTTATTGCTTCAAAAAATATTCGTTGTGTACTGAAAAATGTTAACCATATATTTATTTTCATTAGTTCTGTATTTGAAAAGAATATTAAACATGTGTATAAACAATGTATTAGATATATACCAAAAAATGTACAATTTGTATGAAAAAAATGCGACATAAAAGATTAATTTTCAAAAAAGGTTAATCATGTATTTTGAAAAATATTAGACGTGTATGTAAAATATGTTTCTGATGTATACAACAAATATAGAATGTGTACTGAAAAAAGATGATATGTGTTGAACAAAAACGAAACCGGTGAAAATTGATAAAGAAACGAAGGAAAACAAATAAACCTATTAGAAACCAGAAAAGAAAAAAATAAGGAAAACCAAAAAATAAAATGAAAACAATGAAAAGCAATGGAAAAGCGCTCGGACAGAAAATCAAATCCAAAAAATGAAAGAAGGAAAACTAGTGCACGTACCAAAACGATGGACACACGTACACTTTGCACAGATCCACCGTGCGTTTCTTTCTTCTTCTTTTTTTGCGACAAAGAGGAGATACACGGGCGACTGATCACGTGAGATATTAGAACTTTGTTGTGCACCTCCCACTCACCTTCGGGTCAGTTCTCTAAGCACAACACACATGACACCAAAACTCGAACATGAAAACCATACATGTCAGATCGAGCTCAGCACATCTATAGACATCATAGTATCTACACGTAGTACTATTTTGACGTAACCTATAATCAATGACTTTGAATCGTTCATATTATGGAGTAGCGATAGACCACTGATATAGTAGGAGATATCTATTCACTTTCATTTGTATAGATAATGCTTTTCAAACCCTTTTATTTAATTTGGTGAGGGAATAATATTTGTCCTCCTCATGACAGATATGAAATATTTTCATATGGTCAGGTCACGACTATTTATTACTGCATATATTTTTTTATATAAAAACTAACTTTCAAATCCATTTATATGATAATGTATCTTTTCACAACCATTTATGACCCGAGGATGTCGGATTTTATTTAATTATTTTAGGGATCTTAGACATGGAAGAATAGACCAAGAGCAAAATTAAAACCAAGTTGTAATCGCAATAATTCATGTCACCTAGAAACAATAGTTCATGCCAAGCAAGGGGCACAACCAAGTTCTAATTACTTGTGTAGATTAACAGGCATGTAAAATCGGTTTGTTCTAACCATCACAGGAACTGACGCCACCTCGGCACATCTTTAGAGATTTTATCAAAAAGAGAAGGCACATTTGTAGAGATCATGTTATCTACACGAGGTACCTTAGCACATCCATAGAGATCATATTATCTACACGTAGTAATAATTTGATGTAACGTATGGAGCAGCTATAAAGTGCAGATATAGTAGGAAAATATCAATTCATTTTAATACGTATAGTTTTTTATTTACAAATCCTTTAATTTAATTTGGTGTAGAACTAATATTTGCGCTCCTCATTAAGGATATGAAATATCTTCATGTGGTCTGGTCACAACCATTTGTTGGAGTTAACCTTGTTGATTAACTATTCATCATGTTTAAGTTTTTCCTCTATGCATTTAGTTGGGTCGTCCAAGCTAATAGTGTGTTAGCAAAATAAGTCATGCAAATTAGAGAGTAGCACGCATGGCAAGATTTCTCGTGCCAAGTAGTGAATGTCGCATGAGACCATGCATGTGTAGCAATGGCACCAGTGTGTGTGCCGTTGGGTTGATCTGACCTGCATGGATGTGGTAACGGCACAAGCTTGTGCTGCCTGGAGTCCCAGCGGCCATGTCAGAGAGGATATTGACGTGGAGATATAAGCGGACGCAGTTAGTTGTGGCATGCACCGAGTGATCCGATCTCCAGGGAGTTGGAAGTGACTCAAGCTGTGCGTGCTAGTGCGGGTAGTGGAGCAGTATTAGTGGACCACGCAGTTAGTTGTTAGGCTTGGCCGCGTGTGCATGAGTTGTTTATAAAGCTCTGCAATCATGTTGTTTATTGGCGTGAAGAGTGAACAAGAGAAAAGCACAAGTGTGTGTGCACCAGACTCTGTGTGTTCTTCTCCAGTGTGTGTGCAGTGTGCGTGGGTATTCTTCTACCTTGAGTGTGAACCTACTGCCTCCTCCTTGGACATCCCCAAGACTATTTATCACTGCATATCTTTTCACAGATATGTTAACTTTCAAATCCACTTATGACTGCATATATATTCACAACCGTGTGTGACTTGAGGATCTCAGATTTATGATTCTCCTTTATGTAGGGGTATACACTATGTATATAAATACTTGTACATCGTATGGTAGGACACAACACAATCAAGAACCAAAAAAAGGAGCAAATCTCTGTAACAATAATAATGGCCATGTTAGCTAGTACCATCCTCATAGCCATCACCCTCCTGGTTGTCGTTCCCTCCTCCTTCGTCAATGCCAACTTCATCTCCTAAGTATGCAGCGCTGTGAGAGAACATCCCAACTGCGTGGAGGTGCCCAACTCTGACCCACGGAGCGTGAATGCGACCACCAGAGTAGAGCTTGAAAGCATCTGGACATCTGCACTGCTACCGCCTGGGATGGCTTCAAGACCATCGAGGAAGAGGAAGCCAAGCGTGATGATATGTTAGACTTTGGTGTGAGGTCTGTTTGGTATTCAGCTCGGACAATCGGCACCCCTTCATCAAGTGGTTATGCAGTGACATACGTTCTCGAGATGGTGGCTGCAGACTTACTGATGTATTACTTTGTACGGTCTTTGTGAATAATTAATAAAATGGATGCATGCATCGCCGAGATGCAGAGGCCGGGGGTCATCCACTACCGGAACAGGGCTCTACGCCGACAGCCAAATATATGCCGACGGCTGCCGTCGGCCTAGTCCGAGCTATGCCGACAGCTAGCTCCTGGCCGTCGGCGTACAAAGGCCGTCGGGCTATCCGCGTCTACGCCGACAGCAGCCGTCGGCATATATAGGCCGTCGGCTTATCCCAGACTACGCCTACAGCTGCCGTCGGCATATATAGGCCGTCGGCATAAATGCGGGCCCGCTGACAACTGTCATCACGGCCAGCTAACGACGTCAAATCTATGCCGACGGCCGTGACGGTGGCCGTCGGCATAGATACGGGTGACACGTCACCGATCCAGAGCGCACCGACCAGGAGCTATGCCGACGGCAGCCGTCAGCATAGCTGACACGTCATCGATCCGCGGCGCTGTCCATTTGCCCTGGCCGCACCTATGCCGACGGCAAAGCCGTCGGCATAGTTTTTTTTCTTCTTTTTTTCTTCTTTTTTCCATATATTATTATTATTATTATTAAGCATACAATATGTGTTAATAAGCATACCTATAGATTGTGTTAATAAGCATATAGTATGTGTTAATAAGCATACATATAGTTTTTTTTCTTTTTCTTCACTGTTTTCTTTATTATTTTTATTTAACTAACTTACATACAGTATGTGTTAATAAGCATACATACATTATTTTTCGGTTCTATACAGAGCGTTGTGACCCCCCTCACAAACGGTGCCGCCGCCAGCCGGCAACTGGAATGGGGAACAGCCGCATCGGGTCTATACGAAGGGGACTTTGCTCCAAGTGTTTATATATATCGGATGACCTACCACAACCGGATGGTGTTATGGCATGTCCGAAGAGGCAGCACGCATCTCCGGGGTGTGGGCCCAATCACGGACGGCGCCGCCGCCGGCACCTGGAGGGGGGGGGGGGAACGGACGCGTCTGGTCTACATGGAGTGGATTTAGCTGTGGGTTTGGCCCGGATGTTGCTCCCCGGTGTCCCTCCGGGCCGACCCGACACAAACGGGTGGAGAGATCCACTGGTCAAAGCCCGTCCGTGCAAAGTCAAAGGGCTAGATCCCGTGGTCAACCGCTCCAGGGTTAGGCGGGACGGGGGCCCTGGGGGTAGCAATGCCACCGGAGCGTCGTACCGGGCCCTCATACATGCGGGGTGGTGTTGTGGCATGTCTGAAGAGGCGGCACGCGTCTTCGGGGTGTGGCCACCGTCACGGACGGCGCCGCCGCCGGCACCTGGAGGGGGGAAACGGACGCGTCGGGTCTACACGGAGTGGATTTAGCGGTGGGTTTGGCCCGGATGTTGCTCCCCGGTGTCCCTCTGGGCCGACCCGACACAAACGGGTGGAGAGGTCCACTGGTCAAAGCCCGTCCGTGGGAAGTCAAAGGGCTAGATCTCGTGGTCAAACGCTACAGGGTTAGGCGGGACGGGGGCCCTGGGTGTAGCAATGCCACCGGAGCATCGTACCGGGCCCTCATACATGCGGGGTGGTGTTGTGGCATGTCCGAAGAGGCGACACGCATCTCCGGGGCGTGGCCGCCCTCACGGACGGCCCCGCCACCGGCACCGGGAGGGGGGAAACGGACGCGTCGGGTCTACACGGAGTGGATGTAGCTGTGGGTTTGGCCCGGATGTCCCCTATGGGCCGAACTAACACAACCGGCTGGAGAGGTCTACTGGTCAAAGCCCGTCCGTGGGAAGTCAAAGGGCTAGATCTCGTGGTCAACCGCTCCAGGGTTAGGTGGGACGGGGGGCCCTGGGGGGTAGCAATGCCACCGGAGCGTCGTACCGGGCTCTCATACATGCGGGATGGTGTTGTGGCATGTCCGAAGAGGCGACACGCATATCCGGGGTGTGCCCCCTGTCATGGACGTCGCCGCCATCGGCACCTAGAGGGGGGAAACTGCCGCGTCGGGTCTACACGGAGTAGATTTAGCTGTGGGTTTGGCCCGGATGTTGCTCCCCGGTGTCCCTCTGGGCCGACCCGACACAACCGGGTGGAGAGGTCCACTGGTCAAAGCCCGTCCGTGCAAAGTTAAAGGGCTAGATCCCGTGGTCAACCGCTCCAGGGTTAGGCGGGACGGGGGCCCTGGGGGGGGGGGGTAGCAATGCCACCGGAGCGTCGTACCGGGCCCTCATACATGCAGGGTGGTGTTGTGGTATGTCCGGAGAGGCGGCACGCATCTCCGAGGCGTGGCCCCCATCACGGACGGCACCGCCGCCGGCACCTGGAGGGGGGAAACGGACGCGTCGGGTCTACACGGAGTGGATTTATCTGTGGGTTTGGCCCGGATGTTGCTCCCCGGTGTCCCTCTGGGTCGACCCGACACAACCGGGAGGAGAGGTCCACTGGTCAAAGCCCGTCCGTGGGAACTCAAAGGGCTAGATCTCGTGATCAAACGCTACAGGGTTAGGCGGGACGGGGGCCCTGGGGGGGGGGGTAGCAATGCCACCGGAGCATCGTACGAGGCCCTCATACATGCGAGGTGGTGGTGTGGCATGTCCGAAGAGGCGACAGGCGTCTCCGGGGCGTGGCCCCCCTCACGGACGGCCCCGCCACCGGCACCGGGAGGGGGGAAATGGACGTGTCGGGTCTACAAGGAGTGGATGTAGTTGTGGGTTTGGCCCGGATGTTGCTCCCGGGTGTCCCTATGGGCCGAACTAACACAACCGGTTGGAGAGGTCCACTGGTCAAAGCCCGTCTGTGGGAAGTCAAAGGGCTAGATCTCGTGGTCAACCGCTCCAGGGTTAGGCGGGACGGGGGCCCTGGGGGTAGCAATGCCACCGGAGCGTCGTACCGGGCCCTCATGCATGCGGGATGGTGTTGTGGCATGTCCAAAGAGGCGACACGCGTCTCCGGGGCGTGGCCCCCCTCACGGACGACCCCGCCACCCGCACCAGGAGGGGGGAAACGGACGCGTCGGGTCTACACGGAGTGGATGTAGCTATGGGTTTGGCCCGGATGTTGCTCCCGGGTGTCCTTATGGGCCGAACTAACACAACCGGCTGGAGAGGTCCACTAGTCAAAGCCCGTCCGTGGGAAGTCAGAGGGCTAGATCTCGTGGTCAACCGCTCCAGGGTTAGGCGGGACGGGGGCCCTGGGGGGGGGGGGGTAGCAATGCCACCGGAGCATCGTACAAGGCCCTCTTACATGCGGGATGGTGTTGTGGCATGTCCGAAGAGGCGACACGCATATCCGGGGTGTGCCCCCCGTCACGGACGTCGCCACCACCGGCACCCGGAGGCGGGAAACTGCCGCGTCGGGTCTACACAGAGTGGATTTAGCTGTGGGTTTGGCCCGGATGTTGCTCCCCGGTGTCCCTCTAGGCCGACCCTACACAACCAGGTGGAGAGGTCCACTGGTCAAAGCCCGTCCACGCTAAGTCAAAGGGCTAGATCCCGTGGTCAACCGCTCCAGGGTTAGGCGGGACGGGGGCCCTGGGGGGGGGGTAGCAATGCCACCGGAGCGTCGTACCAGGCGCTCATACATGCGGGGTGGTGTTGTGGTATGACCGAAGAGGCGGCACGCATCTCCGAGGCGTGGCCCCCGTCACGGACGGCGCCGCCGCCGGCACCTGGAGGGGGGAAACGGACGCGTCGGGTCTACACGGAGTGGATTTAGCTGTGGGTTTGGCCCGGATGTTGCTCCCCGGTGTCCCTCTGGAACGACCCGACACAACCTGGTGGAGAGGTCCACTGGTCAAAGCCCGTCCGTGGGAAGTCAAAGGGCTAGATCTCGTGGTCAAACGCTACAGGGTTAGGCGGGACGGGGGCCCTGTTGGGTAGCAATGCCACCGGAGCGTCGTACCGGGCCCTCATACATGCGAGGTGGTGGTGTGGCATGTCCGAAGAGGCGACACGCGTCTCCGGGGCATGGCCCCCCTCACGGACGGCCCCGCCGCCGGCACCGGGAGGGGGGAAACGGACGCGTCGGGTCTACATGGAGTGGATGTAACTGTGGGTTTGGCCCGGATGTTGCTCCCGGGTGTCCCTATGGGCCTAACTAACACAACCGGTTGGAGAGGTCCACTGGTCAAAGCCCGTCCGTGGGAAGTCAAAGGGCTAGATCTCGTGGTCAACCGCTCTAGGGTTAGGCGGGACGGGGGCCCGGGGGGGGGGGGGGGGGTAGCAATGCCAACGGAGCATCGTACCGGGCCCTCATGCATGCGGGATGGTGTTATGGCATGTCCGAAGAGGCGACACGCATCTCCGGGGTGTGCCCCCCGTCACGGACGGCGCCGCCGCCGACACCTGGAGGGGGGAAACTACCGCGTGGGGTCTACACGGAGTGGATTTAGCTGCGGGTTTGGCCCGGATATTGATCCCCGGTGTCCCTCTGGGCCGACCCGACACAACCGGGTGGAGAGGTCCACTGGTCAAAGCCCGTCCGTGCAAAGTCAAGGGGCTAGATCTCGTGGTCAACCGCACCAGGGTTTGGCGGGACGGGGGCCCTGGGGGGGTAGCAATGCCACTGGAGCACCGTATCGAGCCCTCATACATGCGGGGTAGTGTTGTGGCATGTCCGAAGAGGCGGCACGCATCTCCGGTGCGTGGCCCCCGTCACAGACGGCGCCGCCGCCGGCACCTGGAGGGGGGGAACGGACATGTCGGGTCTACACGGAGTGGATTTAGCTGTGGGTTTGGCCCGGATGTTGCTCCCCGGTGTCCCTCTGGGCCGACCCGACACAACCGGGTGGAGAGGTCCACTGGTCAAAGCCCGTCCATGGGAAGTCAAAGGGCTAGATCTCGTGGTCAAACGCTACAGGGTTAGGCGGGACGGGGGCCCTGGGGGGTAGCAATGCCACCGGAGCATCGTACCGGGCCCTCATACATGCGAGGTGGTGTTGTGGCATGTCCGAAGAGGCGACACACGTCTCCGGGGCGTGGCCCCCCTCATGGACGGCCCTGCCGCCTGCACCGGGAGGGGGGAAACGGACGCGTTGGGTCTACATGGAGTGGATGTAGCTGTGGGTTGGGCTCGGATGTTCCTCCCGGGTGTCCCTATGGGCCAAACTAACACAACCGGCTGGAGAGGTCCACTGGTCAAAGCCCGTCCGTGGGAAGTCAAAGGGCTAGATCTCCTGGTCAACCGCTCCAGGGTTAGGCGGGACGGGGGCCCTGGGGGTGGGTAGCAATGCCACCGGAGCGTCGTACCGGGCCCGCATACATGCGGGGTGGTGTTGTGGCATGTCCGAAGAGGCGACACGCATCTCCGGGGTGTGCCCCCCGTCACGGACGGCGCCGCCGCCGGCACCTAGAGGGGGGAAACTGCCGCGTCGGGTCTACACGAAGTGGATTTAGCTGTGGGTTTGGCCCGGATGTTTCTCCCGGTGTCCCTCTGGTCCGACCCGACACAACCGGGTGGAGAGGTCCACTGGTCAAAGCCCATCCGTGCAAAGTCAAAGGGTTAGATCCCGTGGTCAACCGCTCCAGGGTTAGGCGGGACGGGGGCCCTAGGGGGGTAGCAATGCCACCGGAGCGTCGTACCGGGCCCTCATACATGCGGGGTGGTGTTGTGGCATGTCCGAAGAGGCGACACACGTCTCAGGGGCGTGGCCCCCATCACGGACGGCCCCGCCGCCGGCACCGGGAGGGGGAAACGGACGCGTCGGGTCTACACGGAGTGGATGTAGCTGTGGGTTTGGCCCGGATGTTGGTCCCGGGTGTCCCTATGGGCCGAACTAACACAACCGGTTGGAGAGGTCCACTGGTCAAAGCCCGTCCGTGGGAAGTCAAAGGGCTAGATCTCGTGGTCAACCGCTCCAGGGTTAAGCGGGACGGGGCCCTGGGGGGGGGGGGTAGCAATGCCACTGGAGCATCGTACTGGGCCCTCATGCATGCGGGATGGTGTTGTGGCATGTCCGAAGAGGCGACACGCATCTTCGGGGCGTGGCCCCCCTCACGGACGGCCCCGCCACTGGCATCGGGAGGGGGGAAATGGACTCGTCGGGTCTACACGGAGTGGATGTAGCTATGGGTTTGGCCCGAATGTTGCTCGCGGGTGTCCCTATGGGCCAAACTAACACAACCGGCTGGAGAGGTCCACTGGTCAAAGCCCGTCCGTGGGAAGTCAGAGGGCTAGATCTCGTGGTCAACCGCTCCAGGGTTAGGCGGGACGGGGGCCCTGGGGGGGGGGGTAGAAATGCCACCGGAGCGTCGTACCTGGCCCTCTTACATGCGGGATGGTGTTGTGGCATGTCCGAAGAGGCGACACGCATATCCGGGGTGTGCCCCCCGTCACGGACGTCGCCACCACCGGCACCTGGAGGGGGGAAACTGCCGCGTCGGGTCTACACGGAGTGGATTTAGCTGTGGGTTTGGCCCGGATGTTGCTCCTCGGTGTCCCTCTGGGCCGACCAGACACAACCGGGTGGAGAGGTCCACTGGTCAAAGCCCGTCCGTGCAAAGTCAAAGGGCTAGATCCCGTGGTCAACCGCTCCAGGGTTAGGCGTGACGGGGGCCCTGGGGGGGGTAGCAATTCCATCGGAGCGTCGTACCGGGCCCTCATACATGCGGGGTGGTGTTGTGGTATGACCGAAGAGGCGGCACGCATCTCCGAGGCGTGGCCCCCGTCACGGACGGCGCCGCCGCCGGCACCTGGAGGGGGGAAACGGACGCGTCGGGTCAACACGGAGTGGATTTGGCTGTGGGTTTGGCCCGGATGTTGCTCCCCGGTGTCCCTCTGGAACGACACGACACAACCGGCTGGAGAGGTCCACTGGTCAAAGCCCGTCCGTGGGAAGTCAAAGTGCTAGATCTCGTGGTTAACCGCTCCAGGGTTAGGCGGGACGGGGGCCCTGGGGGGGGGGGTAGCAATGCCACCGGAGCGTCGTACCGGGCCCTCATACATGCGGGATGGTGTTGTGGCATGTCCAAAGAGACGACACGCATCTCCGGGGTGTGCCCCCCGTCACGGACGGCGCCACCGCCGGCACCTGGAGGGGGGAAACTGCCGCGTCGGGTCTACACGAAGTGGATTTAACTGTGGGTTTGGCCCGGATGTTGCTCCCGGGTGTCCCTATGGGCCGAACTAACACAACCGGTTGGAGAGGTCCACTGGTCAAAGCCCGTCCGTGGGAAGTCAAAGGGCTAGATCTCGTGGTCAACCGCTCCAGGGTTAGGCGGGACGGGGGCCTTGGGGGGGGGGGGTAGCAATGCCACCGGAGCATCGTACCGGACCCTCATGCATGCGGGATGGTGTTGTGGCATGTCCGAAGAGGCGACACGCATCTCCGTGGTGTGCCCCCCGTCACGGACGGCGCCGCCGCCGGCACCTGGAGGGGGGAAACTGCCGCGTGGGGTCCACACGGAGTGGATTTAGCTGTGGGTTTGGCCCGGATGTTGCTTCCCGGTGTCCCTCTGGGCCGACCCGACACAACCGGGTGGAGAGGTCCACTGGTCAAAGCCCGTCCGTGCAAGGTCAAAGGGCTAGATCCCGTGGTCAACCGCTCCAGGGTTTGACGGGACGGGGGCCCTGGGGGGTAGCAATGCCACTGGAGCGTCGTATTGAGCCCTCATACATGTGGGGTAGTGTTGTGGCATGTCCGAAGAGGCGGCACGCATCTCCGGTGCGTGGCCCCCGTCACAGACGGCGCCGCCGCCGGCACCTGGAGGGGGGGAACGGACATGTCGGGTCTACACGGAGTGGATTTAGCTGTGGGTTTGGCCCGGATGTTGCTCCCCGGTGTCCCTCTGGGCCGACCCAACACAACCGGGTGAAGAGGTCCACTGGTCAAAGCCCGTCCATGGGAAGTCAAAGGGCTAGATCTCGTGGTCAAACGCTACAGGGTTAGGAGGGACGGGGGCCCTGGGGGGTAGCAATGCCACCGGAGCGTCGTACCGGGCCCTCATACATGCGAGGTGGTGTTGTGGCATGTCCGAATAGGCGACACACGTCTCCGGGGCGTGGCCCCCCTCACGGACGGTCCTGCCGCCTGCACCGGGAGGGGGGAAACGGACGCGTTGGGTCTACATGGAGTGGATGTAGCTGTGGGTTTGGCCCGGATATTGCTCCCGGGTGTCCCTATGGGCCGAACTAACACAACCGGCTGGAGAGGTCCACTGGTCAAAGCCCGTCCGTGGGAAGTCAAAGGGCTAGATCTCGTGGTCAACCGCTCCAGGGTTAGGCGGGACGGGGGCCCTGGGGGTGGGTAGCAATGCCACCGGAGCGTCGTACCGGGCCCGCATACATGCGGGGTGGTGTTGTGGCATGTCCGAAGAGGCGACACGCATCTCCGGGGTGTGCCCCCCGTCACGGACGGCGCCGCCGCCGGCACCTCGAGGGGGGAAACTGCCGCGTCGGGTCTACACGGAGTGGATTTAGCTGTGGGTTTGGCCCGGATGTTGCTCTTGGTGTCCCTCTGGGCCGACCCGACACAACCGGGTGGAGAGGTCCACTGGTCAAAGCCCGTCCGTGCAAAGTCAAAGGGTTAGATCCCGTGGTCAACCGCTCCATGGTTAGGCGGGACGGGGGCCCTAGGGGGGTAGCAATGCCACCGGAGCGTCGTACCGGGCCCTCATACATGCGGCGTGGTGTTGTGGCATGTCCGAAGAGGCGACACGCGTCTCCGGGGCGTGGCTCCCATCACGCACGGCCCCGCCGCCGGCACCGGGAGGGGGAAACGGACGCGTCGGGTCTACACGGAGTGGATGTAGCTGTGGGTTTGGCCCGGATGTTCCTCCCGGGTGTCCCTATGGGCCGAACTAACACAACCGGTTGGAGAGGTCCACTGGTCAAAGCCCGTCTGTGGGAAGTCAAAGGGCTAGATCTCGTGGTCAAGCGCTCCAGGGTTAAGCGGGACGGGGCCCTGGGGGGAGCAATGCCACCGGAGCATCGTACTGGGCCCTCATGCATGCGGGATGGTGTTGTGGCATGTCCGAAGAGGCGACACGCATCTCCGGGGTGTGCCCCCCGTCACGGACGGCGCCGCTGCCGGCACCTGGAGGGGGGAAACTGCCGCGTCGGGTCTACACGAAGTGGATTTAACTGTGGGTTTGGCCCGGATGTTGCTCCCCGGTGTCCCTTTGGGCCGACCCGACACAACCGGGTGGAGAGGTCCACTGGTCAAAGCCCGTCCGTGCAAAGTCAAAGGGCTAGATCCCGTGGTCAACCGCTCCAGGGTTAGGCGGGACGGGGGCCCGTGGGGGGGGGGGGTAGCAATGCCACCGGAGCGTCGTACCGGGCCGTCATACATGCGGGGTGGTGTTGTGGCATGTCCGAAGAGGCGGCACACATCTTTGGTGCATGGCCCCCATCACAGACGGCGCCGCCGCCGGCACCTGGAGGGGGGGAACGGACGTGTCGGGTCTACACGGAGTGGATTTAGCTGTGGGTTTGGCTCGGATGTTGCTCCCCGGTGTCCCTCTGGGCCGACCCGACACAACCGGGTGGAGAGGTCCACTGGTCAAAGCCCGTCCGTGGGAAGTCAAAGGGCTAGATCTCGTGGTCAAACACTACAGGGTTAGGCGGGACGGGGCCCTGGGGGGTAGCAATGCCACCGGAGCGTCGTACCGGGCCCTCATACATGCGGGGTGGTGTTGTGGCATGTCCGAAGAGGCGACACATGTCTCCGGGGCGTGGCCCCCTCACGGACGGCCCTGCTGCCTGCACCGGGAGGGGGGAAACGGACGCGTTGGGTCTACATGGAGTGGATGTAGCTGTGGGTTTAGCCCGGATGTTGCTCCCGGGTGTCCCTATGAGCCGAACTAACACAACCGGCTGGAGAGGTCCACTGGTCAAAGCCCGTCCGTGGGAAGTCAAAGTGCTAGATCTCGTGGTTAACCGTTCCAGGGTTAGGCGGGACGGCGGCCCTGGGGGGGGGGGGGGTAGCAATGCCACCGGAGCGTCGTACCGGGCCCTCATACATGCGGGATGGTGTTGTGGCATGTCCAAAGAGACGACACGCATCTCCGGGGTGTGCCCCCCGTCACGGACGGCGCCGCCGCCGGCACCTGGAGGGGGGAAACTGCCGCGTCGGGTCTACACGAAGTGGATTTAACTGTGGGTTTGGCCCGGATGTTGCTGCCGGTGTCCCTCTGGGCCGACCCAACACAACCGGGTGGAGAGGTCCACTGGTCAAAGCCCGTCCGTGCAAAGTCAAAGGGCTAGATCCCGTGGTCAACCGCTCGAGGGTTAGGCGGGACGGGGGCCCTAGGGGGGTAGCAATGCCACCGGAGCGTCGTACCAGGCCCTCATACATGCGGGGTGGTGTTGTGGCATGTCCGAAGAGGCGGCACGCATCTCCGGTGCGTGGCCCCCGTCACGGACGGCGCCGCCGCCGGCACATGGAGGGGGAAAACTACCGCGTCGGTTTTTTAAATACTCGGAGCGCGATAAAATACTCGGAGCAAATAATTATATCATAAAGAAATGTTGGTGACCATAGAAAAAATCTGGTTCAGAAAAAAATATACGTGATATTTTAGAAAATTGTTGTACAATATAAAAAAAGGATCATGTAATTAAAAATAATGTTTCAAACCATTAAAGAAAATGTATGGTACATTTTAAATAATATTCATGCATGTAAAGTATGTATACCATATAAAAAATTATATACCATGTATCATTCAAATAAATTCATTCAAATAAATTCAAGAACGTGTATTTGAAAAAAAAAGAAATATACCTATGCCTACGGCTTAGCCGTCGGCATATATGCCACCTGGCATGATTAATGTATGCCGACGGCTAAGCCGTCGGCATAGGTCACCTTATCCTTATCTTTTTTTTTGCGAAAAAAAATCCTTATCCAACCGGGCTAGCTCGATCCACCCCACGACCCGATCGAACTCGACCTAACCTCGATCCAGCCCCGCCGCCGCACGATCCCCGCCCTCCGCCCCTCGATCCCCCAGCCGCCGGCCATCCCCGCCCTACTCCGCCGCCGCCCCCTTCTGCGCCGCCGCCGCCCCGCCCTGGCCGCATCGCGCCGTCCCTGCCCGCACCGCATGCCACCCCATCCCTGCCCCGGACCGCGCGGCCTTGCGCTGCACCGCCGCCGGCTGTGCCCGCCCCGCACCGCCGCTGGCCGTCCCCGCCCGCTCCGCATCACCGCCGGCCGTCCCCGCCAGCCCCGCACGGCGCGGCCCCGTCCCCGCACCGGCCCCGTCGTCCTCGCCCCCGTTCCGACCATCCTGCTGCTGGTGAGCTGGCCGCGGCCGCGGCTCTGGCGGTCCGGCGCCCCCTTCCCAGCCCTCATCTGCAACTGGTGAGCACCGGCAAGCCCCGCCCCCACCCCCGACCAGTCGGCCCTCTCCAACTTGAGGATTTTTTCACTTTTTTTTAGTTTTGTACCTACTGTTTTTTACCTGCTGTGATATGAATTGTTCACACAAGCCTGTATCCGTATGTTGGCGGCAGTAGTTGATGCCCAATGGCAGACATGTGTTTACATGAGTTGTTATTCTATTCAAGTGGGTGAACTAAGCCATTTTTATTCAGTTTGCTCTCTGCTATGCCAAAGCCATTTTTATTCAGTCTGCAAGTGACGTTATGCAACTAGCAATTATTTATGTGCTCCCTGGGTATATGAAAAGTTGAGGGGGCATCTGTGGACGGTTTTGGAGTTCATGGTGATATTTGGACTCAGGATATAGTTGAGCGGTGTACTAGGCATCTGCTAATTTTCATGGTAAAATATGCTAGTTTCTGTTCTTCACAGAGAAGGCTAGAACGAGTGCCTAGACTAGCAAGTTTCTATGACTTTTTTTTAGTTTTTTGGTACTGTTTGTAGGTGGATAGTTTGCAAAATATTGATCAATGAATGTCATTAGCACTATGATTTTTTTGAATGGTGGAATTAGCATTCTTTGTTGTGTCGCTTGATGATCTAAGTTTTTTTGTCGGTAAAATTTACAGGCTTTCTGGTGTTGCATATCTTTGGAGTCATCGTCGTCGAAGGCATTGGTCTGTGATTTCGTCGCTGTTTGACTACTTCGTCTACAGTCGAGGGTGAGCTACGAATCCATCTTAATAATCATGTCACTAGATTTTCTTTTCTCGTCAAGTCGCGTAACCTAGGCGTCTCCCGTCCGAAAGGGTTGCATCGATAAATATGCATTCAATTGCATATTTATCACCGCAACTCTTTCGGATTGTCCAGCGCTTTCCACGGACAGCCCGAGGATGTGTAGATTGGGTACGTTGTTCATGCTCTATCCCGTTCCGAGACAGGATTTCGGCGGCGCCTCCCTGTTGTTCTCCGGATGCACATTCTCTCGGCATTTTGCCGAGACGTGTATTTGGAGAACAGCGGGGAGGTGCTGCCGAAATTTTGTCTCGGAATGGGGTAGAGCATGGACCGTACTCAATCTATACATTCTCGGGTGGGATTAGGACCCATCTTTACCTATTAGAGATGTAGGTCGATTAAATGTCGTTTCTCGTCAACCTTGTAAAAAATAAAATATTGATGTGGGTAATTTAAATGAATCCTTAATTTTGTTGTGTGGCTTTCAATAAAGCAGAGATGGCAGATAATCAGTGGATGTATAGTGGGTTTTTCCGTCGGAATCAAGTAACAACAGAGTGGGTCGAGAAAACTGATGTGTTTTTGAAAGAGATATTCCGTAGTCCAATGAGGATGGTGCCAGAATGCCCGTGTGCCAGATGTAAGAGACGTATCCGCAGAGATAAGAGTGAGATGACTAAGCACCTTCGCACGCATGGATTTATGCCCAACTTTAATATGCCGATAAACTTTGCCCAGCGGGACCGTGGTAGAGAGGATGTGATACGACAACGCGTCGCTGGTTATGAGGACGATGGGGTTAGAGACATGCTAGATGATGTCTTTGCTGCACAGCCGACACCTCCGTCACATTCAGCGAATGAACCGGAGGAGCCGGAGGAAACCGCAAAGGCCTTCCTGGAAATCTTGGCCTCCTCAAAGAAACCTCTCTATGAGGGTGCCAAGCTGTCTGTGCTGGATGCCATCTCGCAACTGATGGCAGTCAAGGCTGAGTACGGCTGTAGCCGAGGTTGCTTCGAAGCATTTCTGGGAGTATGGGCTAACAGCCTGCCTGAGGGCCATGAACTGCCGAAAACCATGTACGCTACGAAGAAAATCATGAAGGCGCTCTCCATGGACTATGAGAAAATACATGTTTGTCCAAAGAATTGCCTTTTGTTTAGGCATGAGTATGCGGATGACAAGTACTGTAGGAAGTGCGGTTCCTCTCGGTATATTGAGGTGGTCGATAAGCATGGTCAGAAGCAGCAGCTAAAAATCCCTGTGAAGGTTCTTCGGTATCTTGATTTTATAAAAAGACTGCAGCGCCTTTTCATCACCGAGGAGTCTGCCAAAATGATGAAGTGGCACAAGGAAGGGAAAAGGTACAATCCAAAAAAAATTGTACATCCATCAGGAGGTGAAGCATGGAAGTCATTCGATATAGAGTACCCGGAGGAAGCAGCCGAGGCTGGGAATGTCCGAATTGCTATAACAGGTGATGGGTTCAATCCATATGGTATGTCGTCTAATCCATACAGCTGTTGGCCCATATTTGTTATTCCGCTCAATCTCCCTCCCGGCGCCATAATGCAACGCAAGACCATGTTCCTGTCGCTTATAATTCCGGGGCCTGAATATCCGGGGAAGAATTTGAGTGTGTTTATGCAGCCGTTGGTGGATGATTTGCACCATTCTTGGTACTTCCGAGGTTGACATACGACCGACATCTGCAAAAAAAATTCTTGATGAAAGTTTGGCTACAATATTGCATGCATGACTTTCCCGGTTATGCCCTGTTCTGCGGATGGTGTACAAGTGGAAAGATGCCTTGCCCAGTGTGCATGCAGGCCTTGATTTTCATTTGGCTGAAGAAGGGTGGCAAGTATGTTGCATTTGACCTGCATCGACAGTTCATCCCTCCAGACCATCCTGATAGGGAAGACAAGAAGAACTTCACAAAAGGCAAAGTTGTCCATGAAGTAAACGAGATTCCAACATTTTCTGGTGCGGATGTGCTTGCTCAGCTGAAAGCTCTTAAGCCTGCCGGTGAAGGGAAAGGCAAAGGCAAAGGCAAAGCCACAGGCGAAGACGAGGGCGAGGGCAAAGGAAAAGGTAAAGGGAATTTTTTTGAAGGATATGGTGAGACGCACAACTGGACTCACATTACCCCCTTCACGCAGCTTCCCTATTTTAAGGACCTCAAACTTCCATACAACATAGACGTGATGCACACCGAAAAGAATGTCGCAGAGTCCCTTTTTCGCACGATCCTCAACATTCCTGATAAGACAAAGGATAATGTTAATGCTAGAGTTGATCAACAGAATATTTGTGATAGACCACGTCTACACATGCAGCCTCCCACAGGCAGTCGAAAATCTTGGTTCAAGCCAGATGCTGACTTCGTACTTAAAAAGGATCATAAGATGGAGGCATTCAAGTGGCTGAAACACGTCGTGAAGTTCACTGATGGTTATGCGTCGAATATAAGTAAGGGGGTCAATCTTTCAACGGGCAGAGTGACCGGGCTCAAGAGTCATGACTATCATGTATGGATTGAGCGGATTATGCCGGTGATGGTTCGGGGCTATGTTCCCGAGCGTGTCTGGCGTGTGCTTGCGGAGTTAAGCCATTTCTTCCGCACGCTTTGTGCTAAAGAAGTATGTCCTGAGAAGATAAAAGAAATGCATAAGAAGGCGCCGGAGTTGATATGCAAGCTAGAGAAGATCTTCCCGCCAGGCTTCTTTACTCCGATGACACATCTCATTTTGCACCTCCCGAACGAGGTATTGTTGGGGGGCCCTGTGCAGAATCGTTGGCAGTACGGCCCTGAGAGACAGAACAAGCATCTGAGACAGAAATGTGGAAACAAAGCTAAGATTGAAGCTTCCATAGCTGAGGCAGTTATCCTAGAGGAGGTGGCAGACCTCAGGACAGCCTACTATCCGGACCATGTTCCCACGTTGCACAATAAGGTGTCTCGATACAATACAGAAGAACCCAAGTATAAACCCAAGTTGCCTCTATTCATCGGGCAAGGTGGTAGGGCTGGATGCTCGAAACCTTATGTCATGCCACGAGATGAGTGGGAGGATGTCATGTTCTATATCTTGCACAACATCAAGGAAGTTGAGGATGAGTGGATGAGGTAATACCTTTGCACCATTCTTTTAGTCAATTCGTTAGGTTCACTTTGCCTAGTTCTTATACCGCTTTTCTTATTGTAGTCGATTCCATGAAGAAGAATGGACGGGAATGCTGCCTCCTACTGAAGCGGAGGCACTTGCTCTTCTCCGAAAGGGTGCTGATGGAAGGAAAAATTTCGTTGCGTGGTTCATGGAGAAAGTAATTTTTCACACTTTCAATTAAACTCATGCACCCTATAATTTCAATGAAACTCATGCACCCTATAATTTCAATTAAACTTGTAGGGAAATGATCCGACCGAATCAATGGATGAAGAATTGAGATGGGTTTCCATGGGTTTTGACCCTGTCGTCATGACATGCGAAAAGTATGATGTGAATGGGTATCGCTTCCATACAAAGGAGCACCAGAACAGTCGGCCTGATCCCAAAACCATAAATACCGGAGTCTTCACTGAAGGAGATAAGAAAGTAAATTACTACGGAAGGGTAGGAAAAATATACGAGCTTACATTCAAACGTGGCCGCGAACACCTAAGTCTCACTGTGTTCAAATGCCGATGGTTTGACCCCAAAAAGTGTCTGAGACATACGCCTTCTGTTGGTTTAGTTGAAGTTAAACCATCAACCGTCTATGCCGGAGCTGATCTCTTTATCGCTGCTACCCAGGACACACAAGTATATTATCTGCCTTACGCATGCCAGAAAGAGTACCTAAAGGGTTGGAAAGTTGTGTTCAAGGTGTCGCCGCATGGTAAGCTACCGGACCCGAACGATGATGATTACTACAACATAAACCCCATGACATACGAGGGAGTGTTCTATCAAGAGGAAATATGATGACGTCGGGCTATCCGCGTCTACGCCGACAGCAGCCGTCGGCATATATAGGCCGTCGGCTTATCCCAGAATACGCCTACAGCTGCCGTCGGCATATATAGGCCGTCGGCATAGATGCAGGCCCGCTGACAACTGTCATCACGGCCGGCTAACGACGTTAAATCTATGCCGACGGCCGTGACGGTGGCCGTCGGCATAGATACGGGTGACACGTCACCGATCCAGAGCGCACCGACCAGGAGCTATGCCGACGGCAACCGTCGGCATAGCCGACACGTCATGGATCCGCGGCGCTGTCCATCTGCCCTGGCCGCACCTATGCCGACGGCTTTGCCGTCGGCATAGTTTTTTTCTTTTTTTTTCTTTTTTTCCATATAGTATTATTATTATTATTAAGCATACAATATGTGTTAATAAGCATACCTATAGATTGTGTTAATAAGCATATAGTATGTGTTAATAAGCATACATATAGTTTTTTTCTTTTTCTTCACTGTTTCCTTTATTATTTTTATTGAACTAACTTACATAGAGTATGTGTTAATAAGCATACATACATTATTTTTCGGTTCTGTACAGAGCGTTGTGACCCCCCTCACAAACGGTGCCGCCGCCAGCCGGCAACTAGAATGGGGAACAGCCGCATCGGGTCTATACGAAGGGGACTTTTCTCCAAGTGTTTATATATATCGGATGACCTACCACAACCGGATGGTGTTATGGCATGTCCGATGAGGCAGCACGCATCTCCAGGGTGTGGCCCAATCACGGACGGCGCCGCCGCCGGCACCTGGAGGGGGGGGGGGAACGGACGCGTCTGGTCTACATGGAGTGGATTTAGCTGTGGGTTTGGCCCAGATGTTGCTCCCCGGTGTCCCTCTGGGCCGACCCGACACAACCGGGTGGAGAGATCCACTGGTCAAAGCCCGTCCGTGCAAAGTCAAAGGGCTAGATCCCGTGGTCAACCGCTCCAGGGTTAGGCGGGACGGGGGCCCTGGGGGTAGCAATGCCACCGGAGCGTCGTACCGGGCCATCATACATGCGGGGTGGTGTTGTGGCATGTCCGAAGAGGCGACACGTGTCTCCGGGGCGTGGCCGCCCTCACGGACGGCCCCGCCACTGGCACCGAGAGGGGGGAAACGGACGCGTCGGGTCTACACGGAGTGGATGTAGCTGTGGGATTGGCCCGGATGTCCCTATGGGCCGAACTAACACAACCGGCTGGAGAGGTCTACTGCTCAAAGCCCGTCCATGGGAAGTCAAAGGGCTAGATCTCGTGGTCAACCGCTCCAGGGTTAGGTGGGACGGGGGCCCTGGGGGTAGCAATCCCACCGGAGCGTCGTACCGGGCCCTCATACATGCGGGATGGTGTTGTGGCATGTCCGAAGAGGCGACACGCATATCCGGGGTGTGCCCCCCGTCACGGACGTCGCCGCCATCGGCACCTAGAGGGGGGAAACTGCCGCGTCGGGTCTACACGGAGTAGATTTAGCTGTGGGTTTGGCCCGGATGTTGCTCCCCGGTGTCCCTCTGGGCTGACCCGACAGAACCGGGTGGAGAGGTCCATTGGTCAAAGCCCGTCCATGCAAAGTCAAAGGGCTAGATCCCGTGGTCACCCGCTCCAAGGTTAGGCGGGACGGGGGCCCTGGGGGGGGGGGAGGAATGCCACCGGAGCGTCGTACCGGGCCCTCATACATGCGGGGTGGTGTTGTGGTATGTCCGAAGAGGCGGCACGCATCTCCGAGACCTGGCCCCCGTCACGGACGGCGCCGCCGCCGGCACCTGGAGGGGGGAAACGGACGCGTCGGGTCTACACGGAGTGGATTTATCTGTGGGTTTGGCCTGGATGTTGCTCCCTGGTGTCCCTCTGGGCCGACCTGACACAACCGGGTGGAGAGGTCCACTGGTCAAAGCCCGTCCGTGGGAACTCAAAGGGCTAGATCTCGTGATCAAACGCTACAGGGTTAGGCGGGACGGGGGCCCTGGGTGGGGGGGGGGGGGTAGCAATGCAACCGGAGCATCGTACCGGGCCCTCATACATGCGAGGTGGTGGTGTGTCATGTCCGAAGAGGCGACACGCGTCTCCGGGGCGTGGCCCCCCTCATGGACGGCCCCGCCACTGGCACCGGGAGGGGGGAAATGGACGCGTCGGGTCTACACGGAGTGGATGTAGCTGTGGGTTTGGCCCGGATGTTGCTCCCGGGTGTCCCAATGGGCCGAACTAACACAACCGGTTGGAGAGGTCCACTGGTCAAAGCCCGTCCATGGGAAGTCAAAGGGCTAGATCTCGTGGTCAACCGCTCCAGGGTTAGGCGGGACGGGGGCCCTGGGGGGTAGCAATGCCACCGGAGCGTCGTACCGGGCCCTCATGCATGCAGGATGGTGTTGTGGCATGTCCAAAGAGGCGACACGCATCTCCGGGGTGTGCCCCCCGTCACGTACGCCGCCGCCGCCGGCACCTGGAGTGGGGAAACTACCGCGTCGGGTCTACACGGCGTGGATTTAGCTGTGGGTTTGGCTGGGATGTTGCTCCCCGGTGTCCCTCTGGGCCGACCCGACACAAACGGGTGGAGAGGTCCACTGGTCAAAGCCCGTCCGTGGGAAGTCAAAGGGCTAGATCTCGTGATCAAACGCTACAGGGTTAGGCGGGATGGGGGCCCTGGGGTAGCAATGCCACCGGAGTGTCGTACCGGGCCCTCATACATGCGGGGTGGTGTTGTGGCATGTCCGAAGAGGCGACACGCGTCTCCGGGGCGTGGCCTCCCTCACGGACGGCCCCGCAACCGGCACCGGGAGGGGGGAAACGGACGCGTCGGGTCTACACGGAGTGGATGTAGCTGTGGGTTTGGCCCGGATGTTGCTCCCGGGTGTCCCTATGGGCCGAACTAACACAACCGGCTGGAGAGGTCCACTGGTGAAAGCCCGTCCATGGGAAGTCAAAGGGCTAGATCTCGTGGTCAACCGCTCCAGGGTTAGGTGGGACGGGGGCCCTGGGGGCGGGGGGTAGCAATGCCACCGGAGCGTCGTACTGGGCCCTTATACATGCGGGATGGTGTTGTGGCATGTCCGAAGAGGCGACACGCATATCCGGGGTGTGCCCCCCGTCACGGACCTCGCCGCCACCGGCACCTGGAGGGGGGAAACTGCCGCGTCAGGTCTACACGGAGTAGATTTAGCTGTGGGTTTGGCCCGGATGTTGCTGCCCGGTGTCACTCTGGGACGACCCGACACAACCGGGTGGAGAGGTCCACTGGTCAAAGCCCGTTCATGCAAAGTTAAAGGGCTAGATCCCGTGGTCAACCGCTCTAGGGTTAGGCGGGACGGGGGCCTTGGGGGAGGGGGGTAGCAATGCCACCGAAGCGTTGTACCGGGCCCTCATACATGCGGGGTGGTGTTGTGGTATGTCCGAAGAGGCGGCACGCATCTCCGAGGCGTGGCCCCCGTCACGGACGGCGCCGCCGCCAGCACCTGGATGGGGGAAACGAACGCGTCGGGTCTACACGGAGTGGATTTAGCTGTGGGTTTGGCCCGGATGTTGCTCCCCGGTGTCCCTCTGGGCCGACCCGACACAACCGGGTGGAGAGGTCCACTGGTCAAAGCCCGTCCGTGCAAAGCCAAAGGGCTAGATCCCGTGGTCAACCGCTCCAGGGTTAGGCGGGACGGGGGCCCTGGGGGGGGGGGTAGCAATGCCACCGGAGCATCGTACCGGGCCCTCATACATGCGGGGTGGTGTTGTGGCATGTCCGAAGAGGCGACACGCGTCTCCGGGGCGTGGCCCCCCTCACGGACGGCCCCGCCGCCGGCACCGGGAGGGGAGAAATGGACGCGTCGGGTCTACACGGAGTGGATGTAGCTGTGGGTTTGGCCCGGATGTTGCTCCCGGGTGTCCCTATGGGCCGAACTAACACAACCGGCTGGAGAGGTCCACTGGTCAAAGCCCGTCCGTGGGAAGTCAAAGGGCTAGATCTTGTGGTCAAACGCTACAGGGTTAGGCGGGACGGGGGCCCTGGGGGTAGCAATGCCACCGGAGCGTCGTACCGGGCCCTCATACATGCAAGGTGGTGTTGTGGCATGTCCGAAGAGGCGACATGCGTCTCCGGGGCGTGGCCCCCCTCACGGACGGCCCTGCCGCCGGCACCGGGAGGGGGGAAACGGACGCGTCGGGTCTACATGTAGTGGATGTAGCTGTGGGTTTGGGCCGGATGTTAATCCCGGGTTTCCCTATGGGCCTAACACACACAACCGGCTGGAGAGGTCCACTGGTCAAAGCCCGTCCGTGGGAAGTCAAAGGGCTAGATCTTGTGGTCAACCGCTCCAGGGATAGGCGGGACGAGGGCCCTGGGGGGGGGGTAGCAATGCCACCGGAGCGTCGTACCGGGCCCTCATACATGCGGGGTGGTGTTGTGGCATGTCCGAATAGGCGACACACATCTCCGGGGTGTGCCCCCCGTCACGGACGGCGCCGCCGCCGGCACCTGGAGGGGGGAAACTGCCGCGTCGGGTCTACACGGAGTGGATTTAGCTGTGGGTTTGGCCCAGATGTTGCTCCCGGTGTCCCTCTGGGCCGACCCGACACAAACGGGTGGAGAGGTCCACTGGTCAAAGCCCGTCCGTGGGAAGTCAAAGGGCTAGATCTCGTGGTCAAACGCTATAGGGTTAGGCGGGACGGGGGCCCTGGGGGTAGCAATGCCACCGGAGCGTCGTACCGGGCCCTCGTACATGCGGGGTGGTGTTGTGGCAAGTCCGAAGAGGCGACACGCGTCTCCAGGGCGTGGCCCCCCTCACGGACGGCCCCGCCACCGGCACCGGAAGGGGGGAAACGGACGCGTCGGGTCTACACGGAGTGGATGTAGCTGTGGGTTTGGCCCGGATGTTGCTCCCGGGTGTCCCTATGGGCCGAACTAACACAACCGGCTGGAGAGGTCCACTGGTCAAAGCCCGTCCGTGGGAAGTCAAAGGGCTAGATCTCGTGGTCAACCGCTCCAGGGTTAGGCGGGACGGGGGCCCCGGGGGGTAGCAATGCCACCGGAGCGTCGTACCGGGCCCTCATGCATGCATGATGGTGTTGTGGCATGTCCAAAGAGGCGACACGCATCTCCGGGGTGTGCCCCCCGTCACGTACGGCGCCGCCGCTGGCACCTAGAGTGGGGAAACTGCCGCGTCGGGTCTACACGGCGTGGATTTAGCTGTGGGTTTGGCTGGGATGTTACTCCCCGGTGTCCCTCTGGGCCGACCCGACACAAACAGGTGGAGAGGTCCACTGGTCAAAGCCCGTCCGTGGGAAGTCAAAGGGCTAGATCTCGTGATCAAACGCTACAGGGTTAGGCGGGATGGGGGCCCTGGGGTAGCAATGCCACCGGAGTGTCGTACCGGGCCCTCATACATGTGGGGTGGTGTTGTGGCATGTCCGAAGAGGCGACACGCGTCTCCGGGGCGTGGCCCCCCTCACGGACGGCCCCGCAACCGGCACCGGGAGGGGGGAAACGGACGCGTCGGGTCTACACGGAGTGGATGTAGCTGTGGGTTTGGCCCGGATGTTGCTCCCGGGTGTCCCTATGGGCCGAACTAACACAACCGGCTGGAGAGGTCCACTGGTGAAAGCCCGTCCATGGGAAGTCAAAGGGCTAGATCTCGTGGTCAACCGCTCCAGGGTTAGGTGGGACGGGGGCCCTGGGGGGGGGGGGGTAGCAATGCCACCGGAGCATCGTACCGGGCCCTTATACATGCGGGATGGTGTTGTGGCATGTCCGAAGAGGCGACACGCATATCCGGGGTGTGCCCCCCGTCACGGACGTCGCCGCCACCGGCACCTGGAGGGGGGAAACTGCCGCGTCGGGTCTACACGGAGTAGATTTAGCTGTGGGTTTGGCCCGGATGTTGCTGCCCGGTGTCACTCTGGGACGACCCGACACAACCGGGTGGAGAGGTCCACTGGTCAAAGCCCGTTCGTGCAAAGTCAAAGGGCTAGATCCCATGGTCAACCGCTCCAGGGTTAGGCGGGACGGGGGCCTTGGGGGGAGGGGGGTAGCAATGCCACCGGAGCGTTGTACCGGGCCCTCATACATGCGGGGTGGTGTTGTGGTATGTCCAAAGAGGCGGCACGCATCTCCGAGGCGTGGCCCCCGTCACGGACGGCGCCGCCGCCAGCACCTGGATGGGGGAAACGAACGCGTCGGGTCTACACGGAGTGTATTTAGCTGTGGGTTTGGCCCGGATGTTGCTCCCCGGTGTCCCTCTGGGCCGACCCGACACAACCGGGTGGAGAGGTCCACTGGTCAAAGCCCGTCCGTGCAAAGCCAAAGGGCTAGATCCCGTGGTCAACCGCTCCAGGGTTAGGCGGGACGGGTGCCCTGGGGGGGGGGGGGTAGCAATGCCACCGGAGCATCGTACCGGGCCCTCATACATGCGGGGTGGTGTTGTGGCATGTCCGAAGAGGCGACACGCGTCTCCGGGGCATGGCCCCCCTCACGGACGGCCCCGCCGCCGGCACCGGGAGGGGAGAAATGGACCCGTCGGGTCTACACGGAGTGGATGTAGCTGTGGGTTTAGCCCGGATGTTGCTCCCGGGTGTCCCTATGGGCCGAACTAACACAACCGGCTGGAGAGGTCCACTGGTCAAAGCCCGTCCGTGGGAAGTCAAAGGGCTAGATCTCGTGGTCAACCGCTCCAGGGTTAGGCGGGACGGGGGCCCTGGGGGTAGCAATGCCACCGGAGCGTCGTACCGGGCCCTCATACATGCAAGGTGGTGTTGTGGCATGTCCGAAGAGGCGACATGCGTCTCCGGGGCGTGGCCCCCCTCACGGACAGCCCTGCCGCCGGCACCGGGAGGGGGGAAACGGACGCGTCAGGTCTACATGTAGTGGATGTAGCTGTGGGTTTGGGCCGGATGTTGCTCCCGGGTTTCCCTATGGGCCTAACAAACACAACCGGCTGGAGAGGTCCACTGGTCAAAGCCCGTCCGTGGGAAGTCAAAGGGATAGATCTTGTGGTCAACCGCTCCAGGGTTAGGCGGGACGAGGGCCCTGGGGGGGGGGGGGTAGCAATGCCACCGGAGCGTCGTACCGGGCCCTCATACATGCGGGGTGGTGTTGTGGCATGTCCGAATAGGCGACACACATCTCCGGGGTGTGCCCCCCGTCACGGACGGCGCCGCCGCCGGCACCTGGAGGGGGGAAACTGCCGCGTCGGGTCTACACGGAGTGGATTTAGCTGTGGGTTTGGCCCAGATGTTGCTCCCGGTGTTCCTCTGGGCCGACCCGACACAAACGGGTGGAAAGGTCCACTGGTCAAAGCCCGTCCGTGGGAAGTCAAAGGGCTAGATCTCGTGGTCAAACGCTATAGGGTTAGGAGGGACGGGGGCCCTGGGGGTAGGAATGCCACCGGAGCGTCGTACCGGGCCCTCGTACATGTGGGGTGGTGTTGTGGCAAGTCCGAAGAGGCGACACGCGTCTCCAGGGCGTGGCCCCCCTCACGTACGGCGCCGCCGCCGGCACCTGGAGTGGGGAAACTGCCGCGTCGGGTCTACACGGCGTGGATTTAGCTGTGGGTTTGGCTGGGATGTTGCTCCCCGGTGTCCCTCTGGGCCGACCCGACACAAACGGGTGGAGAGGTCCACTGGTCA
Source organism: Triticum aestivum (assembly GCF_018294505.1). Lineage (NCBI taxonomy): Eukaryota > Viridiplantae > Streptophyta > Magnoliopsida > Poales > Poaceae > Triticum > Triticum aestivum. The sequence goes on from NC_057800.1 coordinate 751,394,515, forward strand.
AAGCCCGTCCGTGGGAAGTCAAAGGGCTAGATCTCGTGATCAAACGCTACAGGGTTAGGCGGGATGGGGGCCCTGGGGTAGCAATGCCACCGGAGTGTCGTACCGGGCCCTCATACATGCGGGGTGGTGTTGTGGCATGTGCGAAGAGGCGACACGCGTCTCCGGGGCGTGGCCCCCCTCACGGACGGCCCCGCAACCGGCACCGGGAGGGGGGAAACGGACGCGTCGGGTCTACACGGAGTGGATTTAGCTGTGGGTTTGGCCCGGATGTTGCTCCCCGGTGTCCCTCTGGGCCGACCCGACACAACCGGGTGGAGAGGTCCACTGGTCAAAGCCCGTCTGTGGGAAGTCAAAGGGCTAGATCCCGTGGTCAAACGCTACAGGGTTAGGCGGGACGGGGGCCCTGGGGGGTAGCAATGCCATCGGAGCGTCGTACCGGGCCCTCATACATGCGAGGTGGTGGTGTGGCATGTCCGAAGAGGCGACACGCGTCTCCGGGGCGTGGCCCCCATCACGGACGGCCCCGCCGCCGCCACCGGGAGGGGGGAAACGGACACGTCGGGTCTACACGGAGTGGATGTAGCTGTGGGTTTGGCCCGGATGTTGCTCCCGGGTGTCCCTATGGGCCGAACTAACACAACCGGTTGGAGAGGTCCACTGGTCAAAGCCCGTCCGTGGGATGTCAAGGGCTAGATCTCGTGGTCAACCGCTCCAGGGTTAGGCGGGACGGGGGCCCTGGGGTAGCAATGCCACCGGAGCGTCGTACCGGGCCCTCATACATGCAGGGTGGTGTTGTGGCATGTCCGTAGAGGCGACACGCATCTCCGGGGTGTGCCCCCCATCACGGACGGCGCCGCCGCCGGCACCTGGAGGGGGGGAACGGAAGCGCCTGGTCTACATGGAGTGGATTTAGCTGTGGGTTTGGCCCGGATGTTGCTCCCCGGTGTCCCTCTGGGCCGACCCGACACAACCGGGTGGAGAGATCCACTGGTCAAAGCCCGTCCGTGCAAAGTCAAAGGGCTAGATCCCGTGGTCAACCGCTCCAGGGTTAGGCGGGACAGGGGCCCTGGGGGGTAGCAATGCCACCGGAGCATCTTACCGGGCCCTCATACATGCGGGGTGGTGTAGTGGCATGTCTGAAGAGGCGGCACGCGTCTCCGGGGTGTGGCCACCGTCACGGACGGCGCCTCCGCCGGCACCTAGAGGGGGGAAACGGACGCGTCGGGTCTACACGGAGTGGATTTAGCTATGGGTTTGGCCCGGATGTTGCTCCCCGGTGTCCCTCTGGGCCGACCCGACACAAACGGGTGGAGAGGTCCACTAGTCAAAGCCCGTCCGTGGGAAGTCAAAGGGCTAGATCTCGTGGTCAAACGCTACAGGGTTAGGCGGGACGGGGGCCCTGGGGGTAGCAATGCCACCGGAGGGTCGTACCGGGCCCTCATACATGCGGGGTGGTGTTGTGGCATGTCCGAAGAGGCGACACGCGTCTCCGGGGCGTGGCCCCCCTCACGGATGGCCCCGCCGCCGGCACCGGGAGGGGGGAAACGGACGCGTCGGGTCTACACGGAGTGGATGTAGCTGTGGGTTTGGCCCGGATGTTGCTCCCGGGTGTCCCTATGGGCCGAACTAACACAACCGGCTGGAGAGGTCCACTGGTCAAAGCCCGTCCGTGGGAAGTCAAAGGGCTAGATCTCGTGGTCAACCGCTCCAGGGTTATGTGGGACGGGGGCCCTGGGGGGTAGCAATGCCACCGGAGCGTCGTACCGGGCCCTCATACATGCGGGATGGTGTTGTGGCATGTCCGAAGAGGCGACACGCATATCCGGGGTGTGCCCCCCGTCACGGACGTCACCGCCACCAGCACCTGGAAGGGGGAAACTGCCGCGTCGGGACTACACGGAGTAGATTTAGCTGTGGGTTTGGCCCGGTTGTTGCTCCCCTGTGTCCCTCTGGGCCGACCCGACACAACCGGGTGGAGAGGTCCACTGGTCAAAGCCCATCCGTGCAAAGTCAAAGGGCTAGATCCAGTGGTCAACCGCTCCAAGGTTAGGCGGGACGGGGCCCTGGGGGGGGGGGGGGTAGCAATGCCACCGGAGCATCATACCGGGCCCCCATACATGCGTGGTGGTGTTGTGGTATGTCCGAAGAGGCGGCACGCATCTCCGAGGCGTGGCCCTTGTTATGGACGGCGCCGCCGCCGGCACCTGGAGGGGGGAAATGGACTTGTCGGGTCTACACGGAGTGGATTTAGCTATGGGTTTGGCCCGGAGGTTGCTCCCTGGTGTCCCTCTGGGCCGACCCGACACAACCGGGTGGAGAGGTCCACTGGTCAAAGCCCGTCCGTGGGAAGTCAAAGGGCTAGATCTCGTGGTCAAACGCTACAGGGTTAGATGGGACGGGGGCCCTGGGGGGGGGGGGGTAGCAATGGCACCGGAGCATCGTACCGGGCCCTCATACATGCGAGGTGGTGGTGTGGCATGTCCGAAGAGGCGACACGCGTCTCCGGGGCGTGGCCCCACTCACGGACGGCCCCGCCGCCGGCACCGGGAGGGGGGAAATGGACGCGGCGGGTCTACACGGAGTGGATGTAGCTGTGGGTTTGGCCCGGATGTTGCTCCCGGGTGTCCCTATGGGCCGAACTAACACAACCGGTTGGAGAGGCCCACTGGTCAAAGCCCGTCCGTGGGAAGTCAAAGGGCTAGATCTCGTGGTCAACCGCTCTAGGGTTAGGCGGGATGGGGGCCCGGGGGGGGGGGGGGTTAGCAATGCCACCGGAGCATCGTACCGGGCCCTCATGCATGCGGGATGGTGTTGTGGCATGTCCGAAGAGGCGACACGCATCTCCTGGGTCTGCCCCCCGTCACGGACGGCGCCGCCGCCGGCACCTGGAGGGGGGAAACTGCCGCGTCGGGTCTACACGGGGTGGATTTAGCTGTGGGTTTGGCCCGAATGTTGCTCCCCGGTGTCCCTGTGGGCTGACCCGACACAACCGGGTGGAGAGGTCCACTGGTCCAAGCCCGTCCGTGGGAAGTCAAAGGGCTAGATCTCGTGGTCAAATGCTACAGGGTTAGGCGGGACGGGGCCCTGGGGGTAGCAGTGCCACCGGAGCGTCGTATCGGGCCCTCATACATGCGAGGTGGTGTTGTGGCATGTCTGAAGAGGCGACACGCGTCTCCGGGGCGTGGCCCCCCTCACGGACGGCCCTGCCACCTGCACCGGGAGGGGGGAAACGGATGCGTCGGGTCTACACGGAGTGGATGTAGCTGTGGGTTTGGCCCGGATGTTGCTCCCGGGTGTCCCTATGGGCTGAACTAACACAACCGGCTGGAGAGGTCCACTGGTCAAAGCCCGTCCATGGGAAGTCAAAGGGGTAGATCTCGTGGTCAACCGCTCCAGGGTTAGGCGGGACGGGGGCCCTGGGGGGGGGGGGGGTAGCAATGCCACCGGAGCGTCGTACCGGCCCCTCATGCATGCGGGATGGTGTTGTGGCATGTCCGAAGAGGCGACACGCATCTCTGGGGTGTGCCCCCCGTCACGGACGGCACCGCCGCCGGCACCTGGAGGGGGGAAACTGCCGCGTCGGGTCTACACGGAGTGGATTTAGCTGTGGGTTTGGCCCGGATGTTGCTCCCCGGTGTCCCTCTGGGCCGACTCGACACAACCAGGTGGAGAGGTCCACTGGTCAAAGCCCGTCCGTGCAAAGTCAAAGGGCTAGATCCCGTGGTCAACCGCTCCAGGGTTAGGCGGGACGGGGGCCCTGGGGGGGGGTAGCAATGCCACCGGAGCGTCGTACCGGGCCCTCATACATGCGGGGTGGTGTTCTGGCATGTCCGAAGAGGCGGCACGCATCTCCGGTGCGTGGCCCCCGTCACAGACGGCGCCGCCGCCGGCACTTGGAGGGAGGGGGGGAACGGACGCGTCGGGTCTACATGGAGTGGATTTAGCTGTGGGTTTGGCCCGGATGTTGCTCCCCGGTGTCCCTCTGGGCCGACCCGACACAACCGGGTGGAGAGGTCCACTGGTCAAAGCCCGTCCGTGGGAAGTCAAAGGGCTAGATCTCGTGGTCAAACGCTACAGGGTTAGGCGGGACGGGGGCCCTGGGGGTAGCAATGCCACCGGAGCGTCGTACCGGGCCCTCATACATGCAAGGTGGTGTTGTGGCATGTCCGAAGAGGCGACATGCGTCTCCGGGGCGTGGCCCCCTCACGGACGGCCCTGCCGCCGGCACCGGGAGGGGGGAAACGGACGCGTCGGGTCTACATGTAGTGGATGTAGCTGTGGGTTTGGGCCGGATGTTGCTCCCGGGTTTCCCTATGGGCCTAACAAACACAACCGGTTGGAGAGGTCCACTGGTCAAAGCCCGTCCGTGGGAAGTCAAAGGGCTAGATCTCGTGGTCAACCGCTCCAGGGTTAGGCGGGACGGGGGCCCTGGGGGGGGGGGGCGGGTAGCAATGCCACCGGAGCGTCGTACCGGGCCCTCATACATGCGGGGTGGTGTTGTGGCATGTCCGAATAGGCGACACACATCTCCGGGGTGTGCCCCCCGTCACGGACGGCGCCGCCGCCGGCACCTGGAGGGGGGAAACTGCCGCGTCGGGTCTACACGGAGTGGATTTAGCTGTGGGTTTGGCCCAGATGTTGCTCCCGGTGTCCCTCTGGGCCGACCCGACACAACCGGGTGGAGAGGTCCACTGGTCAGAGCCCGTCCGTGCAAAGGCAAAGGGCTAGATCCCGTGGTCAACCGCTCTAGGGTTAGGCGGGACGGGGGCCCTGGGGGTAGCAATGCCACCGGAGCGTCGTACCGGGCCATCATACATGCGGGGTGGTGTTGTGGCATGTCCGAAGAGGCGGCACACATCTCCGGTGCGTGGCCCCTGTCACGAACGGCGCCGCCGCCGGCACATGGAGGGGGAAAACTACCGCGTCGGTTTCTTAAATACTCGGAGCGCGATAAAATACTCGGAGCAAATAATTATATCATAAAGAAATGTTGGTGACCATAGAAAAAATCTGGTTCAGAAAAAAATATACGTGATATTTTAGAAAATTGTTGTACAATATAAAAAAAGGATCATGTAATTAAAAATAATGTTTCAAACCATTAAAGAAAATGTATGGTACATTTTAAATAATATTCATGCACGTAAAGTATGTATACCATATAAAATTTATATACCATGTATCATTCAAATAAATTCAAGAACGTGTATTTGAAAAAAAAAGAAATATACCTATGCCCACGGCTTAGCCGTCGGCATATATGCCACGTGGCATGATTAATGTATGCCGACAGCTAAGCCGTCGGCATAGGTCACCTTATCCTTATCTCTTTTTTTTGCGAATAAAAATCCTTATCCAACCGGGCTAGCTCGATCCACCCCACGACCCGATCGAACTCGACCTAACCTCGATCCAGCACCGCCGCCGCACGATCCCCGCCCTCCGCCCCTCGATCCCCCGGCCGCTGGCCATCCCCGCCCTACTCCGCCGCCGCCCCCTTCTGCGCCGCCGCCGCCCCCGCCCCGGCCGCATTGCGCCGTCCCTGCCCGCACCACACGCCCCCCATCCCTGCCCCGGACCGCGCGGCCTTACGTTGCACCGCCGCCGGCTGTGCTCGCCCCGCACCGCCGCTGGCCATCCCCGCCCGCTCCGCATCACCGCCGGCCGTCCCGGCCCGCCCCGCACGGCGCGGCCCCGTCCCCGCACCGGCCCCGTCGTCCTCGCCCCCGTTCCGACCATCCTGCTGCTGGTGAGCTGGCCGCGGCCGCGGCTCCGGCGGTCCGGCGCCCCCTTCCCAGCCCTCATCTGCAACTGGTGAGCACCGGCAAGCCCCGCCCCCACCCCCGACCAGCCGGCCCTCTCCAATGTGAGGATTTTTTCACTTTTTTTTTAGTTTTGTACCTACTGTTTTTTACCTGCTGTGATATGAATTGTTCACACAAGCCTGTATCCGTATGTTGGCGGCAGTAGTTGATGCCCAATGGCAGACATGTGTTTACATGAGTTGTTATTCTATTCAAGTGGGTGAACTAAGCCATTTTTATTCAGTTTGCTCTCTGCTATGCCAAAGCCATTTTTATTCAATCTGCAAGTGACGTTATGCAACTAGCAATTATATATGTGCTCCCTGGGTATATGAAAAGTTGAGGGGGCATCTGTGGACGGTTTTGGAGTTCATGGTGATATTTGGACTCAGGATATAGTTGAGCGGTGTACTAGGCATCTGCTAATTTTCATGGTAAAATATGCTAGTTTCTGTTCTTCACAGAGAAGGCTAGAACGAGTGCCTAGACTAGCAAGTCTGTATGACTTTTTTTTGTTTTTTTGGTACTGTTTGTAGGTGGATAGTTTGCAAAATATTGATCAATGGATGTCATTAGCACTATGATTTTCTTGAATGGTGGAATTAGCATTCTTTGTTGTGTCGCTTGATGATCTAAGTTTTTTTGTCGGTAAAATTTACAGGCTTTCTGGTGTTGCATATCTTTGGAGTCATCGTCGTCGAAGGCATTGGTCTGTGATTTCATCGCTGTTTGACTACTTCGTCTACAGTCGAGGGTGAGCTACGAATCCATCTTAATAATCATGTCACTAGATTTTCTTTTCTCGTCAAGTCACGTAACCTAGGCGTCTCCCGTCCGAAAGGGTTGCATCGATAAATATGCATTCAATTGCATATTTATCACCGCAGCTCTTTCGGATTGTCCAGCGCTTTCCACAAATAGCCCGAGGATGTGTAGATTGGGTACGTTGTTCATGCTCTACCCCGTTCCGAGACAGGATTTCGGCGGCGCCTCCCTGTTGTTCTCCGGATGCACATTCTCACGACATTTTGCCGAGACGTGTATTTGGAGAACAGCGGGGAGGTGCTGCCGAAATTTTGTCTCGGAATGGGGTAGAGCATGGACCGTACTCAATCTACACATTCTCGGGTGGGATTAGGACCCATCTTTACCTATTAGAGATGTAGGTGGATTAAATGTCGTTTCTCGTCAACCTTGTAAAAAATAAAATATTGATGTGGGTAATTTAAATGAATCCTTAATTTTGTTGTGTGGCTTTCAATAAAGCAGAGATGGCAGATAATCAGTGGATGTATAGTGGGTTTTTCCGTCGGAATCAAGTAACAACAGAGTGGGTCGAGAAAACTGATGTGTTTTTGAAAGAGATATTCCGTAGTCCAATGAGGATGGTGCCAGAATGCCCGTGTGCCAGATGTAAGAGACGTATCCGCAGAGATAAGAGTGACATGACTAAGCACCTTCGCACACATGGATTTATGCCCAACTTTAATATGCCGATAAACTTTGCCCAGCGGGACCGTGGTAGAGAGGACGTGATACGACAATGCGTCGCTGGTTATGAGGACGATGGGGTTAGAGACATGCTAGATGATGTCTTTGCTGCACAGCCGACACCTCCGCCACATTCAGCGAATGAACCGGAGGAGCCGGAGGAAACCGCAAAGGCCTTCTTGGAAATCTTGGCCTCCTCAAAGAAACCTCTCTATGAGGGTGCCAAGCTGTCTGTGCTGGATGCCATCTCGCAACTGATGGTAGTCAAGGCTGAGTACGGCTGTAGCCGAGGTCGCTTCGAAGCATTTCTGGGAGTATGGGCTAACAGCCTGCCTGAGGGCCATGAACTGCCGAAAACCATGTACGCTACGAAGAAAATCATGAAGGCGCTCTCCATGGACTATGAGAAAATACATGTTTGTCCAAAGAATTGCCTTTTGTTTAGGCATGAGTATGCGGATGACAAGTACTGTAGGAAGTGCGGTTCCTCTTGGTATATTGAGGTGGTCGATAAGCATGGTCAGAAGCAGCAGCTAAAAATCCCTGTGAAGGTTCTTCGCTATATTGATTTTATAAAAAGACTGCAGCGCGTTTTCATCACCGAGGAGTCTGCCAAAATGATGAAGTGGCACAAGGAAGGGAAAAGGTACAATCCAAAAAAATTTGTACATCCATCGGGAGGTGAAGCATGGAAGTCATTCGATATAGAGTACCCGGAGGAAGCAGCCGAGGCTGGGAATGTCCAAATTGCTATAACAGGTGATGGGTTCAATCCATATGGTATGTCGTCTAATCCATACAGCTGTTGGCCCATATTTGTTATTCCGCTCAATCTCCCTCCCGGCGCCATAATGCAACGCAAGACCATGTTCCTGTCGCTTATAATTCCGGGGCCTAAATATCCGGGGAAGAATTTGAGTGTGTTTATGCAGCCGTTGGTGGATGCACTACAAGAAATATGTCAACTTATGACCACCACTATTGGTCACTGAAAGGTCACAAATTTCCATTTATGACCTTTTTGTGACCAAAAACAGAAGGTCAAAAGTTGGCCGTCGTAAACTGACTATAGCGACCTTTCTTCTGGAATGGTCAAAGACGTTTACGACCAAAATATTCCTATTGTGGCGTTTTGGTCACTAGCAACCTCCCCAGGTCACGTAGGCATCCAGCGTGGCAATCTGATGTGGCACAAGATTCAGCCCGGTCCAATTCAGCGTTTTACATGGGCCGAGCCCATTAATTCGGCCTTTTATTATTTTTTTCCTTGTTAATTCTGGTCGGCTTCATGGGCCAAGCCCAACATTGTAGACTTTTTTATTGTTGGCCCGTGGCCTTTTATTATTTATTGCTTTTCTATTTTCAGCCATTATATATTCAAGCTGGTCCCACTAGTCAGATGGGTCCCACTTGTCATGATCATCTCTCAAATTGGTCCCACATGTCAGAAATGTACAAAATTGACAGATTATTTTCATAAGTGGACCCATTGGTCAAGTTTCCATTTCACAAGTTTTCAGATCACATACATAATCAAAAAGAATCATCAAATATACCACTAAATAAATCTATTACAATCTTTACAACACATATATGCTACAATATGCTACTCTTCACTAAGTAGAACTTGACGGCTTCACACTTCATGGCTTCACACTTGCTTCATACTTCACGGCTTCACACTTCACGGCTTCACACTTGAGCATCTGTAAAAGAGGAACAACCACAAATTTACATCTCAATTGCAGTATATGCAGAAGCAGTTCAAAGTTGAAACAACATCAATTAAACACACGTGCACAGAAACATAGGAGTCAAAATGCAGTATAGGACCAGGACAAGGAAACTCCTGTTATTAAATCAACACACAGCTTGTAGCAAAACAGCACAGAAACATGTGGATATCTCATGTGAGCATCATGCTGTGGTTTTATTAAACAATGATATAGCAATAGAATACAATATCTTCAATGCAAACCAGCAAGAGAATTGCTCCTGCTAGCTGCTGTTGCTGCCACAAAACGCATGACACATTAGTTGCAGTACAAGCTATGGATCTGGATTCTGGACTAAGATCCAACACGACGTATGTACAATGAAGTGCAGATATGCAACTAGCAGGAAATCTAAGTGAACATGGTTTGTAGTTCTCACATAAATCTTTACTCTTGTATAGTCAAAGCTATGTTTGATCCCAGACGACATGAGCTGATGATTATAATGTATGACACCCTACTGAAGCAACAAACAACTCCTGACTTATTACTACAAATAAAATAGTTCTTCCCAAGCCTCCATTTTAACGATGTATAAATCTTAGTGAATAGATGTACTCTAGAGCTATGCTGGAACCACTAGCAGAGTAAACAAACAGAGTCCATGGAAAATCTGGCAACAGCGGATGTACTGTACTGATAACATTAGACTAGAACTAAGAGCCTCACAGATCTTGGTGGTTAAGATCATCAAGTGGGATAAACCCATTAAGAGTAGCAAATATTTTGATAACATCACAGGCTCAAAGGAAAATAAACACCAGCAAACTATTGAATGAATTAAAACCCAAAACAGAGCAAAAACTCTTAAAGAGCACAAAATGGCATGGTCTGTCAGAAGTAGCTGGTTGTGATAATCATGAAGTGTCAGTGGGAATCCGAACGATTTTCTTCATCATGCAAAAGCATGCAAAAGACCCAATATAACACAAAGAGCAACAAGGTTGCAACCAACACAAGGAGTGCATGTACGGCCAGTCATAAAGTGGTGCAAATGTAATACAGGAGATGCCATCATCCATCAGAAGTAGCTGGTTACACTAATCATGAAATATCAATGGGAATCCGAACGATTTTCTTCATCACCCGGAATCATGCAGTTCAACCCAACAGAACACAATGAGCAATAAGGTTCATAACCAATGAAGGAATGCATGTACAGTCAGTCTAAAGCAGTAAAAATGTGAAAATGTACTTCAGGAGATGGTGTGACCCGTCGATTTTCTTCATCACCCAGGTAATGCACATCTCATCAGCCAGCAGAACACAAAAAAGAGGATACAAAAATTACTGCTAAGAGGTTTGCAAAAAATCAAAGGAAGGTATTTGCTCAATAATAAAGGAGTACTCCCTCTGTAAACTAATATAAGAGTGTTTAGATCACTAGTTTAGTATTCTAAACACTCTTATATTAGTTTACGAAGGGAGTACATATGTAGTCCAAGAGATGGCATGATCCGTCAGAAGTATCTGGTTGTAATAATCATGAAAATCAGTGGGAATCCGAATGATTTTCTTCATCACCCAGATCATGCACATCTCAGCCAGTAGAACATCACAAGTAACATATGTAAAACAATCATTCTGAGCATGAGCAAACAATGATTCTGAGCATGAGCAAACAATGATTCCATTAGAGTACCAGCAAATCAGACTAAAATTTCATGGAATGATTAGTATAACTAGACCCATTTTAGTTTAGCATTACATAAAAGACTAGTAGCAGTCGCACAAGCAACTATTGAGCACTGAAGAAACAGGACAGGGAAACAGCATACCCTGATAGTGCCCAGGGTGCAGCCTCAGAACCCTGCAAAACCACAAGCGACGTTAACATCAAACACACATATAAGACGCACCATGTTATGAAATGGACATATAAGACGCACATATAAGACGTTAACATCAAATTCACAGTTTAGAAAATTAGTATCTTCTTTGCAAAGGTGAAATGAGATGACTGAACTTGATTTGGCTTTTTAGCTTCCATGATTTCTACTAGCAGCAGATGTTATGAAATGGACTTACTGAATTATCTGAATCAAGGAAAGAAATCTGCAACTAGCTTCAGACCATCTATTACACAGACTGAGAAATATATTTCCATCCAACTACTTTTACTTTTCTACAAGACTACAACAGTTTTAGACAACTCCAAAGTCCTAAATTTGTTCACGGGTTATTCAACACAAGTAAATTTGTTCACAGGTTATCTACAAGATTAGAACAGTTTCAGACACCTCACACTAACAGTTTTAGATTTCAACAGATTCAGACAACTGTTTTTCAGACTTGGAACAATTTCAGTAAACTGTTCTTCAGACCACAACAGTTTCAGTAAACTATAGCAAAGTCTGAATGTCGTGGAAAACAAATGCTATCACTAACCAAGGGTCCCGGTCAGGAAGACGACGATCTCGAGGGTCCCGCCATAGCCACCGTCGGGGAAGACGCCGATGTTGAGCATGAGAATGGAGAGAGGCCCCATGCTGAACTCCTCCTCCTCCTTCTTCCCCTGCTGCCAACAAAACAAAGACAGAACCAATGACCGTGTCAGTAAGCTACTGTGGCGGATGAGAACACCGTCGAGGGAGAAGAGGGGCGGAGGAAAGCAGCAGTGCTAATCTACTTTGAAGAACAATGCCAGCAACTCAACATGGCCTCCTACTTATTGGTAGGCAAAGGATGGTAAGCAATGATCCAGAGAATGGCCAGGTAATTAAGGGGCAACTTGATTGTGCCCAGCAGCAGTAGATGGTGGTCTACTGTTTGTTTGACAGCATTATTAATAGGTGTTTCATGCTGTCTTCTCAGGCAACAACAGTCAGGTACAAGTACACCTAGCAGCAGAGCTGCCAAGGACGGATGGACAATGCATATCATCTGTCAAATTGGACAGCAGTATGTGACTGGAATGAAGGAGAAAAAAGGAATTATAGGTCCTTTTTCTGGAAACAAAATAATTACCAGACGCATGCAAACAGGGGCCAGGGAAGAAAATGATGCATTGAATTAGTCTGACAGATAGAGAGAAAGAACAGGGAAGGGGATTGTACTACTCACCGGGACGTCCTCTTGGAAGACGCCGTAGCTGTGGGGCGCCTCCCTGGCGAACTCCATGCTGTTCCTCGGAGCATCAAACCCTGCAATTGAGCCCAACGAGAATCGGTTAAACTTGCTGCAACACACTGGACTTGGCTCAATCTAAAAAACCCAGCGGAAGCTACTAATCGAGCGAGAAGAGGGGCTCACCGGTGTGCCCTTGCTTGGTGGCAACGTGGAAGGCATCGAGGTCGAGGCGGGAGTGGAGCTTGGCGGCCTTGAGGTCGTAGAGCGGGAGGAGGAGGCGCACGGCCTCGGCGTCCGCCGGGACATAGAGCGCGGACTCCTCGGCACCGGCCAGGAGGCGGCGCACGGCCTCGGCGTCCGCGGATCGGAGGGCCACGAAGAGCGCCTGGTGGGAGAGCGGCGGGAGATCCATCGTCGGGCAGGCGTCCAACCAGAGAGCCGGCGGGGAGCTGACCAAACGGAACCCTAGCGCGTCGGCTGACCTGCTTGACTCGATCTAGGGTATAGGGTAGGGAAAGATGGTGAGGGGAGGGAGAGACGAGGTCGGCGACGGTGGTGAGGAGGGCTGTGAGGTCGACGGTGGGTGGGAGCGGTGGGGAGAGAACTGGATCAGGGAAAGGAGGCTGGGGAGAGGACTGGATCGAGGGAGGAGGTGGCGACGGCTGCGAGGAGAGGAGGGGTGCGATGGGGGGGAGTCGATGGGATCCAGAGCTCGGTCGCCATGGCTGCGCCGCGGGCTAGAGTTTCGGGCGCTTGGGAGGCATGGGGATTCGGGCTCCTCGCCGTTGATGGCCATGGTGCGGGGGCGGCGGCGGCGGCTAGGGTTTGGCGAGCGGGTGCGGGTGCGGGGGCGTGGGGGCTAGGGTTGGAACGGTGGGGAGTGGGGGCTGCGTGGGTGAGGGGGTGAGAGGGCTACGTGGGTGAGAGGGTGAGGGGATGAGGTCCGCCGTTGGATCCCGGAGCATCCGACGGTGTCGGATGCATGATCCGCGTGATATGCCTATAGACCAATCAGAACGCAACAAACAATTTGAAGACTTTATGACCTTTTAAATAGGTCACGAAAAAATCATTTTCCATTTTTTAGTGCTCAAAATGAGTTCTTTTTTGTAAAAGACCTACCAAATATTTGTTCAAATGATATTCTTTATATTTGTTCAAAATGAGTTCTTTATACTCTGCAAAAGTTTACATCTTGGAATAGTAAACAGTATCAACAAAGGGATTTTTTATATTCTTTGGACAAAAAATCATTTTCCATTTTTCGAGTGCCCCAAATGAGGTTTTTTGTGAAGGAACTACCAAATAATTGTTGCAAAATTGGACCAAATCATTTTTATAAAATACTAGGCCATATTTAATGCACAATTGACCAAATGTTTGGGTGAAAAAAGTTTTGATCCACCTCTCGTGAAAAAGACAAATTTCCGCCGATTCAGTTGGAAGCGGGTCAAATTTGAACTGTAGCTGCCTCATAGTTTGCTATTTATTTTTTCCAAAAATCATTTCTAGGTACATAAGTATCTATTTAATCAGAGAAATACCAAAAAATTCCAAGATTCAACAACTAGCTAGGAACGGTCATTCCCGCCGTTTTGGCCGCATTTTGAAACGGGCATAAAAAATTCAAAAAAAATCAAAAAATTGGGAAACCTTTGCATTGTGTCATTATATGTGGCCAAGTTCCCAGGAAAAATAACAAACTTGTAATACGGCAATTATTTTAAAAAAGTGTTCTCAGAAATGAGCTATCATCTCTCAAGATTCATGGCTTTCAAGGCAAATGATCAAACTTATGGCCACATTCGTGGCATAGTTTGTTCAAATGATCTCATATTGTGCACAAAGGTGCATATTGGAATGGCAAACAATGTTGCCTAAGGAAGTTTTCATTTTCTTTGGACGAAAAAACCATTTTTCATTTTTCGAGTGCCCGAAAGGAGGTTTTTTTGTGAAGGAACTACCAAACAATTGTTGCAAAATTGGACCAAATCATTTTCCTAAAATACTAGGACATATTTAATGCACAATTGACCAAATGGTTGGGTGTAAAAAGTTTTGATCCACCTCTCGTGAAAAAGACAAATTTCCGCCGATTCAGTTGGAAGCGGGTCAAATTTGAACTGCAGCTGCCTCATAGTTTGCTATTTATTTTTTCCAAAAATCATTTCTAGGTACATAAGTATGTATTTAATCAGAGAAACACCAAAAAAAATCCAAGATTCAACAACTAGCTAGGAACAGTCATTCCCGCCGTTTTGACCGCATTTTGGAACGGGCATAAAAAATTCAAAAAAAACCAAAAAATTGGGAAACCTTCACATTGTGTCATCATATGTGGCCAAGTTCCCAGGAAAAATAACACACTTGTAATACGGCAATTATTTTAAAAAAGTGTTCTCAGAAACGAGCTATCATGTGTGGAGATCAATGGCTTTCAAGCCAAATGATCAATCTTATGGCCACATTCATGGCATAGTTTGTTCAAATGATATCACATTGTGCACAAGGGTGCATCTTGGAATTCCAAACAATGTTTCCAAAGGGAGTTTTCATTTTCTTTGCACGGAAAATTCATTTTCCATTTTTCGAGTGCCCGAAATGAGGTTTTTTTGTGAAGGACCTACCATATATTTGTTGCAAAATTGTACAAAATCATTTTCATAAAATATTAGGACATATTTAATGAACAATTGACAAAATGGTTGGGTGTCAAAAGTTTTGATCCACCTCTGGTGAAAAAGACAAATTCCCGCCGATTCAGTTGGAAGCGGGTCAAATTTGAACTGCAGCTGCCTCATAGTTTTCTATTTATTTTTTCCAAAAATCATTTCTAGGTACATAAGTATCTATTTAATCAGAGAAACATCAAAAGTTTTCCAAGATTCAACCACTAGCTAGGAACGGTCAAGCCCGTCGTTTTGACCGCATTTTCAAACGGGCATAAAAAATTCAAAAAAAATCAAAAAATTGGAAAACCTTCGCATTGTGTCATTATATGTGACCAAGTTTCCAGGAAAAATAATAATCTTGTAATACAGAAATTATTTTAGAAAAGTGTTCTCATAAATGAGCTATCATGTGTGAAGATTCATGGATTTCAACCCAAACGCTCAATCTCATGGTCACATTCATGGCATAGTTTGTTCAAATGATCTCATATTGTGCACAAGGGTGCATCTTGGAATTCCAAACAATGTTGCCAAAGGGAGTTTTCATTTTCTTTGCACGGAAAATTCATTTTCCATTTTTCGAGTGCCCGCAATGAGGTTTTTTTGTGAAGGACCTACCATATATTTGTTGCAAAATTGTACCAAATCATTTTTATAAAATATTAGGACATATTTAATGCACAATTGACAAAATGGTTGGGTGTCAAAAGTTTTGATCCACCTCTGGTGAAAAAGACAAATTCCCGCCGATTCAGTTGGAAGCGGGTCAAATTTGAACTGCAGCTGCCTCATAGTTTGCTATTTATTTTTTTCCAAAAATCATTTCTAGTTACATAAGTACCTATTTAATCATAAATACATTGTTTGGTGGTGATACGTCGAGGTTTGGGCGGTGGCCGAGGGCCCCAACTCTAGAGCGCGTAAACTCGCATGCCCGTCGCGTGGTCACCGCGTGACCGTGGCGTTACCTTGTGTTCTGGGCAGCCTAGGCATGTCTAGTGGGTTGAGCACTCCCCAGGTAGGTGCTAGGAACAAAATTACAACATAAGATTCTCACGAGGAGACCGATCGATGCTCAAACATGAATTAGCGGCCAAGTGTTTGATTAGCGGTACGGGAAATGTACATGGCTAATGGGCGTGAGTTTTGGCTGAGGATGATCAGTTACTAAGAAGACCGTCTTCACAAATTTCCAGCTCAAAAGGAGGAGCCTAGGTGGTACTTGCTTTGCAAACCACCACACTGGACATAAATACGAATGTTGAAGCTCGGCTCAAAATAATGAATGGATTGAGCTGGCATTTGCTGGAGGATCGTTATTTGGTCATAGGAAAGCACTGTAGAAAATGGATACTATTTGGACATGCCAAAGTGGTACTTCCTTCACAAACTGTTACTCTGAACAGAATAGGAAAATGAATATTTTTGAATTATTTTTGAACTAGGCAAGGAAGATTTTTACATATTTGATGAAGATATGACCCAACGAATTTATGAGATTTTTTTGGGAATTTTGGGAATGATAGAAATATAGGTTGCTTCACAACCTAGGGCAAAAACTGCCACATGGACATGACACATAGGCAAAACTGATGAGATGGCGCCTAGTCATCACAATCCACCACAATCTACAAGGTTATGACCATCTATATTGGTCATTAACAACTAGAAATAAGGCAGCGGACTAGCACTGTTTGCTTTGTGACCATTTCGTGTAAGGAAATTACGACCTTTCTGACCAAAATGGTCGCAATGGTTTAAGGTTTGAAGCCCCCTGAACAGCTTTTGACCAATTGGTCTAAAATGGTCATAAATTTATGACCAATTCTTCGAGGGTCACTGACAGAAGGTCATAAGTTGACATATTTCTTGTAGTGATGATTTGCACCATTCTTGGTACTTATCGAGGTTGACATACGACCGACATCTGTAGAAAAATTTCTTGATGAAAGTTTGGCTACAATATTGCATGCATGACTTTCCCGGTTATGCCCTGTTCTGCGGATGGTGTACAAGTGGAAAGATGCCTTGCCCAGTGTGCATGCAGGCCTTGATTTTCATTTGGCTGAAGAAGGGTGGCAAGTATGTTGCATTTGACCTGCATCGACAGTTCCTCCCTCCAGACCATCCTGATAGGGAAGACAAGAAGAACTTCACAAAAGGCAAAGTTGTCCATGAAGTAAACGAGATTCCAACATTTTCTGGTGCGGATGTGCTTGCTCAGCTGAAAGCTCTTAAGCCTGCCGGTGAAGGGAAAGGCAAAGGCAAAGGCAAAGGCAAAGCCACAGGCGAAGACGAGGGCGAGGGCAAAGGAAAAGGTAAAGGGAATTTTTTTGAAGGATATGGTGAGACGCACAACTGGACTCACATTACCCCCTTCACGCAGCTTCCCTATTTTAAGGACCTCAAACTTCCATACAACATAGACGTGATGCACACCGAAAAGAATGTCGCAGAGTCCCTTTTTCACACGATCCTCAACATTCCTGATAAGACAAAGGATAATGTTAATGCTAGAGTTGATCAACAGAATATTTGTGATAGACCACGTCTACACATGCAGCCTCCCACAGGCAGTCGAAAATCTTGGTTCAAGCCAGATGCTGACTTCGTACTTAAAAAGGATCATAAGATGGAGGCATTCAAGTGGCTGAAACACGTCGTGAAGTTCACTGATGGTTATGCGTCGAATATAAGTAAGGGGGTCAATCTTTCAACGGGCAGAGTGACCGGGCTCAAGAGTCATGACTATCATGTATGGATTGAGCGGATTATGCCGGTGATGGTTCGGGGCTATGTTCCCGAGCGTGTCTGGCGTGTGCTTGCGGAGTTAAGCCATTTCTTCCGCACGCTTTGTGCTAAAGAAGTATGTCCTGAGAAGATAAAAGAAATGCATAAGAAGGCGCCGGAGTTGATATGCAAGCTAGATAAGATCTTCCCGCCAGGCTTCTTTACTCCGATGACACATCTCATTTTGCACCTCCCGAACGAGGTATTGTTGGGGGGCCCTATGCAGAATCGTTGGCAGTACGGCCCTGAGAGACAGAACAAGCATCTGAGACAGAAATGTGGAAACAAAGCTAAGATTGAAGCTTCCATAGCTGAGGCAGTTATCCTAGAGGAGGTGGCAAACCTCAGGACAATCTACTATCCGGACCATGTTCCCACGTTGCACAATAAGGTGTCTCGATACAATACAGAAGAACCCAAGTATAAACCCAAGTTGCCTCTATTCATCGGGCAAGGTGGTAGGGCAGGATGCTCGAAACCTTATGTCATGCCACGAGATGAGTGAGAGGATGTCATGTTCTATATCTTGCACAACATCAAGGAAGTTGAGGATGAGTGGATGAGGTAATACCTTTGCACCATTCTTTTAGTCAATTCGTTAGGTTCACTTTGCCTAGTTCTTATACCGCTTTTCTTATTATAGTCGATTCGTTGAAGAAGAATGGACGGGAATGCTGCCTCCTACTGAAGCGGAGGCACTTGCTCTTCTCTGAAAGGGTGCTGATGGAAGGAAAAATTTCGTTGCGTGGTTCATGGAGAAAGTAATTTTTCACACTTTCAATTAAACTCATGCACCCTATAATTTCAATCAAACTCATGCACCCTATAATTTCAATTAAACTTGTAGGGAAATGATCTGACCGAATCAATGGATGAAGAATTGAGATGGGTTTCCATGGGTTTTGACCCTGTCGTCATGACATGCGAAAAGTATGATGTGAATGGGTATCGCTTCCATACAGAGGAGCACCAGAACAGTCGGCCTGATCCCAAAACCATAAATACCGGAGTCTTCACTGAAGGAGATAATAAAGTAGATTACTACGGAAGGGTAGGAAAAATATACGAGCTTACATTCAAACTTGGCCGCGAACACCTAAGTCTCACTGTGTTCAAATGCCGATGGTTCGACCCCAAAAAGGGTCTGAGACATACGCCTTCTGTTGGTTTAGTTGAAGTTAAACCATCAACCGTCTATGCCGGAGCTGATCTCTTTATCGCCGCTACCCAGGCCACACAAGTATATTATCTGCCTTACCCATGCCAGAAAGAGTACCTAAAGGGTTGGGAAGTTGTGTTCAAGGTGTCGCCGCATGGTAAGCTACCGGACCCGAACGATGATGATTACTACAACATAAACCCCATGACATACGAGGGAGTGTTCTATCAAGAGGAACATGATGACGTGGTCCGAAACAACGAGGATGATGACTTGGGTTATGTTGACCTGGACCCAAACGACGACGACGCACGGATTGATGGTGAGGCAGTTGTGAATCAAAGAGACATAATTATGCTTGAAAAGTTAAATGAAGACGCTGACGATGAGGAAGAGCCTCCACCTCCGTCAGACAACGAAGAAGATATGCGTGATAGTGATGATGAGACCGCTCCACAAATAGATTACAATAGTGATGATTCATATGGGTTCTAGAAAATGTAAGTTCTTTTAATGATCATTACAATAGTATGCTTAATGTGCTCTTCTGGTATTAATGTTTTTCCTGTATGCTTGTTTAATTGATATCCTTACTAATTGTTTATTCTCTTCTCAATGCAGGTTTGCTAATCATGGGCAAGTCCAGCGGCGCCAGTTTCCTCAGTAAATTTAAAGGACTTACTCGGAGTGGACGAGCCCACAAGGTTCCCTCCCGACTACGCGAGGATGACACCTCACAGGGAGGTGGAGGGGTCGGGGGAGGAGACCCTAGAGGAGGAGGCGGTGGGGGGAGAGCCCCTAGAGGAGGAGGAGGTGGGGGGAGAGGCAGCCGGGGCAAAAAACTCCGGGCCGTGTCCGAAATAGGAGGGTCTTCTTCGATGCCCTCCCATACAGAGGCACCTTCTGAGTCTGAGGAGGAGGAGTATGTTCCTGATGGCGAGGAGGAGGAGGCCGAGGAGGAGGGTGAGGAGGAGGAGGCCGAGGAGGAGGGTGAGGAGGAGGAGGCCGAGGAGGAGGGTGAGGAGGAGGGCGAGGAGGGTGGAGGGGAGGTTGATCCCGAGTTGTGGGGTGACTTGCCACCGGGTGCTCCGCAGGGGTGGCTGCGTGGTAATGCCGGACTACCTACACCACCTTCTATCGAGGAGCACAAGTGGCTCATTGAACCTGTGGGGACAGAGTAAGTGCCTCTCAATCATATTTTCAACACATGACAACATTTTCTTATTGTACACATGGCAATCATTTGATTCTTTTGCAGAAACTGGATCCTTCGCGGAAAGGGCCGTAAACCGAACGGCCTTATCACTGTCCTGTTGAAGCAGTTTTGGCCTGGCCTATTCTGCCCGCGGCCAGACAGGGACCCGCAGCTGCGGGTTTTGGCCACGAGCTGGGCCCACTACGAGGCTTGCAGCAACGCGGAGTACGGGACGGCCGCTAAGGCCGTGATCACCAAATTTTGGGTAAGTTCTCTTCTGAATCACTTGTCTTCAGTTTCGTTCATAGTTTATCATTGAATCACTCAACTCATGCCTTGTTTGCTTCTGGTTTATGCAGCAACTCTATAGAGTTCTTGACGAGCACAAGGCCAGAGCCGACGTGGTCTTACTTGCGGCTGCGAAGAAGAAAGCTCGTCAGTTGCAGTACGAGGTGCGCTGGGTTGCCGTCTCGCAGTACTACCACTACTACCTGCACCAAAAGATGACCAAAACTCAAGCGCAGAAGCAAAACTTACCTTGAACAGGGAGCAGTTCATGATGGTAACTATTACTGACTTTTCATTGTTTCAAGCAGTCAACTCTATGTTTCGTGCTCACATGTCATGCTTCCAAAATTTGCATAGGTTGTTCCTCGTTGGTGCTATGGAAGGCATGACGGATGGGCGAGTTTGGTGGATAGGTGGCTCGGCGCCGATGCAGAGTTTGCTGCCAAGAGCATCAAGGGCCGGGCTAACCGTGGAGCCGACGGGACACACGGCCAAGGAAACAGGAACCACTGGAGCTTCAAGGCCATGAAGGTATATCTATGTGCATGATGCATTTTTGTTCTTCTTTACCGTCATGTTCTTATGTATGGCTAACTTCTATTTGACGTTGTAGGAGGACAAGTTGAAGAGGCCGCTCTCAGACATGGAGTCGTGGAAGCTGGCCCGCGAGCGGAGTCATCGCAAGGAGGGCGAGAGCCAGTACTACGGCAAGACCGAGGAGCACCTGGGGTCTTACATTCATCACTATCAGGAGTTGCATCCGGATGTTCCTGTTGCTGAGGTCGCCCAGTCTCAGATCGACGACACGGCGGTGGTGGCCATCTAGGGGAAGAAGAATGGCCGGTATCCGTGTTTCGACGGCTTGATCACTCCTTCGATCTCGTACACACAGCTTCGGGCTACCAACCCGAGCCAGTTAGAGAGTACGGGGCGTTCACAGACTCCCTTAGCCCGCCAGCATGCTGTAAGTACTTCCTCTTTATCTTTTTCTATCTAGCATTCTCAGTTTATTTTCAGCATTGCTCACTTAGAAACAATCTAAATTATGTAGGCATATAAGGAGTTTGTCGAGCATAGGAATCTCGAGGTGCGGGAGTACTTGAAACGAGTGAAGGCAAACGATGATTACAACCGTCAGATGATGACGGTTAGTTTTGCCCTCTTAAAACCAAGCTAAATTTTGCACTTTCATTCCTTCTGATCTTCTAGTTTGCTTGTTTAACTAACATTCAGGCCATGTTGGCGTCTTGGAGTAACCTCACGGATCCACCACAAATGGGACCCCCACCACCACCTGCGGGAGAACCCCCACACGTGCCCACGTTCGATGAATGGGTGGCACTAGGCAGTGATGGTCCGGTTAGTACATTTGCCTAACTACTGACAAACTAGTTCTCGTTCATTCAACACTATCATATCATATTTACCGTTAGAATCTTTTCTGAAACATGTAGGGGATCGGTGGCTCGACTCCTGCTCCATCGACCCCAGTCACTCCGATCTGGCAGAGTGGTGGTGGTTGCGATGGTGGTTTTGGCGGAGGTGGTGGTGGTTTTGGCGGAGGTGGTGGTTTTGGCGGAGGTGGTCTTGCTTGATGATTCTGTGCATGTGGCCGTCGTGCCATGCCTTTCATATTCCTACTTTTATGATGTTTCATGTCTTGCACTACTTTTATGTTCATGAACTTGAGTCGGTGATGATCTTTAGATGATGTGATGAACTTGAGTATGTTTAGATGATGATGGTGAACTTGAGTATGTTTAGATGATGAACTGTCATATTTGTGCATAATTTCATATTGTTCTGTTTTGAAATGATGTCAAATGAATTGGAAAAGAGAAAACAGGGAAAAAAACTATGCCTACGGCAAAGCCGTCGGCATATATAAGCCTAGGAGTTACCAGGGCTCGCCACGTGGCATATCTATGCCTACGGCTTTGCCGTAGGCATACATGGAAATCTATGCCGACGGCTTTGCCGTAGGCATATCTCTGCTGCCAGGAGTAACAAGGAGACGACACGTGGCAGAGCTATGCCTACGGCAAAGCCGTCGGCATAGATTCATCTATGCCTACGGCTTTGCCGTAGGCATACCCCTGCCACCAGGAGTACCACGGGTTGCCACGTGGCAGAGATATGCCGACGGCTTTGCCGTCGGCATACATCTGCCACGTGGCATTGCATGATTCGCCCGCGCTTTTGACGGTGCCGTCCGTTGCCGTCAGACGGAAAACACTACCGACGGCTATACTATGCCGACGGCTGACGCCAGGCCGTCGGCATAGGCCCCTATGCCGACGGCTTTACTATGCCGACGGACTGACAAGACTACGCTGACAACATCTACGCCGACGGCAGCCGTAGGCATAGATCTATGCCGATGGCTTAGGGGCCTATGCCGACGGCCCGTGGCCGTAGGCATAGACCGCGAGTCCGGTAGTGATCCTTCTTTTCAAAAAATACGAGCGTGATGAGAAATTGGGGTTGGGCTAGACATGTGCAGAGGCGAATACAACTAAGCCAATGACAACCTAGAGCATGCACATACGGACTTTGGCAACCGCGCCTATGACGAAGCGGCATGAAAGATTGGAGAGGCCAGCTTCGCCGGGGAGAATTGTGAGAAGGCGTTTACAAATCAGGGGGTGGAATACGTCATGACCCAAATGAGCAAGAGGATGGAGGATCGTTGCGACACCTCATGGCAGCTTATAATTTGATGTTGATGACAATATACATATAGGAGACTAATCATGTTTGTTTATTATATCACACGTTTTAGTCCCTGTGGAAACATATATGTGTGTGGACCCACTTGACTAGATATTGCTCAAGAATGGAGAAACAAAGATATGAAGCGTAGAAGTTTTGTTTTGTTCTCGCATATAGGGATCCCACACTTTTTTTAGACTGACAGGAGGGCGAAAAACAACCCCCCCCCCCCGGCTCCACCATTTTCATTGAAAACGTGAAACCAGGTACATAATAGAAATAGCCTTCTATCAAGGTTCAAAAAGATTTAAAAAAGAAAAACTACATCCCCTTAACTGTTACCAACAGAAAAGGGAGCAAGCCGCTCACTAAACTTGAAAGAGTCAGAACTTATTACAAGACACAGAGTTCTAAAACTGAAAAACTAAAGTGCTGGCACCAAAACAGACAGAGATCCCACAGAGAGTTCCATCTCTTCATTCGCCCACCAGTACAGCTCCAGCTTTCTTCTGACTCGCTTGTGCACACCCCCATTTGATCCTCTTGAAGGTTTGGACTGGAGTCAGCGGCAGTTCCAGTGGAGTGGCCGGGCTCAGCGGCGATGCATGCTTACAGTTCCTCCCAGGGCTGTTTGGAGGTGTGTAGAGGACAGGAGGCGGTAGACCTGCACCCAGTCTCTCAGTTCCCAGTGACATCTTGGAGAGTGAATCTAGGTTTAAGATACCCACAGTATCATTGCCATTAATAACCCCATGGTCAGCAGGAAGGGAGAGGTGAGGATCATTGCTACCTTCTGAGAAACTAGCTTCAATTCTTCTAGGCCTGTTCCTTTGAACAAGATCATCCACTTCTTGAGAGTCAAGTGAATCTGCCACCAAACCTGTTTAAGGTCGGTCCACATTACACTATTAAAAACCATGGAATTTCTGAACTTCCAGATGCACCACATAACACAGGCACAGACAGAGTTCAAGACCATCTTATTCTTATGGGCTGGCCAAAATCTAGCAATAGATATGTAGTCATTACCTAAATCATAGGAAAGGATTTTGGACACATCAGCCCAAATCTGTTTAACAACTACACATCCAAAGAACAGGTGAGTATGGATTCGTCCTCTGTACAAAACATGCATTCGGGCGGTTTAGTGATCCCTCTTTTTAACAAATTGTCCTTAGTCATCAACTTGTTATGAGTCAGGAGCCACAAAAACACTTGTACTCTAGGAGGAACCACTATCGACCACACAGCAGGTATATATATAGGTTGCACCCCTCTAAAATTGATAATATTGTAAAGAGAACTAGTAGAGTAGATCCCTTTATTCTCATATTGCCAAATTAGGGAATCTTCATCTCCAGTCAGCTCACAGCTCTTGATGGTCTGCTCTAGGCAGTACTAGTTCTCCATCATGGTATCTGAGAAAACTCTTCTAAAAGTCAGTTTGATATTCACCCCATCCCAAATGTCTGCAACAATAGCCCCCTGCTGGTGACAAATAATGTACAGGGGCCAGAACTGCACTGACAGTGGGGAGGTGCCAAACCATATGTCTTCCCAAAATCTAACTTTCTTACCATTACCTATTTTCCATCTATACCCAAACTTCAGGGCTTTTGCAGCCCACATCACTCCCTGCCAGAATTTGGAGGTGTTTTGTGGATTGGCTACAAAAATGTTGGGGCTTTTCTTAATGTACTTAGAGTCTACTATTTGTCTCCAGATCTTGCCTTCATCTTGGATATATCTTTTAACCCAGTTGCCTAATAGGCATAGGTTAACATCCTTGATGTTAGGGATACCCATCTCCCCATACTCCTTCCTCATGCAAACTAAATGCCAGTTTGCTAGATGAAGCTTCCTATCTCCCTCAAAGTCACTCCAAAGACAGTGGGCGAGTTGGCCGTTGATTAGGTCAAGAGCCCACTTGGGGAATTTGAAGAAGGAGAGTAGGTATACTGGGATGCTAGCAAGACAGGCTTTAATCAAAACTACCCTAGCAGCATAAGAGAGAAGTTACCCTCTCCACCCAGCCATCCTTTTGAGGATCTTGTCAATGAGGGGCTGGATGTCTTCTCTCCTTAGCTTGTCATAATGAAGGGGGATGCCTAGATATTTAATAGGGAATGTACCTATAGTACATTTTAGGATATTCTTGTAAGAGTCTACTTCACTGTCAGTGAGCCCAAGGGGGATAATCTCACTCTTTGAATAGTTGATCCTCATACCAGAAACATTCTCAAAGCATGTTAGAATATGTTTGAGATTAGTAACTTTCTCCTCAGAGTTGTCTACAAAAAGGATGGTGTCATCTGCATATTGTAGGCAGATAACCCCTCTAGGGACAAGATCAGAGCATAGACCTTCTACTAGGTTATGAGAAGTTGCTTTGGTCAGCATCCTGGTCAAAACATCTATTACAAGGTTAAAAAGCAGTGGGGAGAAGGGGTCTCCTTGCCTCAGGCCTTTGCCAGTAGTGAAGAAATCTCCTTCTACCCCATTGATTTTCACACCTATGGATCCCATCTGGGTGATCTGTTTGACCCAGGTTATCCATTTAGTGCCAAATCCTCTTTTTTCTAGGATTTCATAAAGGAAGTCAAGATTCACCTTGTGAAAGGCTTTCTCATAGTCTAGCTTGATCACTAATCCAGCATTTCCAGAGTGCACTGTGGAGTGCAACACTTCATGTGTTGTCACTACACTTTCTAGAATGTACCTGCCTTTGATAAAGGCAGATTGGTTGCTAGAGGTGAGGAAATTCATCAACCTATCTAGTCTATTAGTCAAGACCTTGGTGAAGACTTTGAAAATGCAGTTAAGCAGACTAATAGGTCTAAACTTATTCATGTTAGAAGCATCTTGTTCCTTAGGAACTAGAGTAATCATAGCAAAATTAAGTCTGTAGATATCTAGGTTCCCCTCATAAAAGTCTTTGAAGAGGGCCATGATATCCTGCTTGATCACCTCCCAAAACTGTTGTAGGAAGAGAAAAGAAATCCCATCAGGGCCTGGGGCCCTATCTGAATAGGATCCAAAAATGGCTTCTTTTACCTCTTCTTCAGTAAAAGGGTTTTGAAGGGAACTATTGTCTTCAATATTAACTTTTTCTCCTTCAGAGAAAAAGTCATCCCTTAGTCTAAATCCATTTCTACTCTCTTTTTTAAAGAGATCCTTATAAAAGGAGGAAGCAATGTCTAGCATGTCTTTGGTTTCTGTGGCAGTGCCATTGGGGCCCTCAAGGGCATGAATCTGTGTTCTCCTCCTCCTTTGATTGGCAACAGCCTGGAAGTACTTAGTATTTCTATCTCCCTCTAAAATGTCCCTATCTCTGTTTCTTTGTCTGGCTTTCACTTCATCTTTGAACCAAATATGATGGAGCTCTTGCATCACTACTTTCATCCTGTTAATCTCAGAGTCAAATAACTGCTCTGTTTCAGCTTTGACATCTAAGCAATCAAATTCCTGTGTGAGTAGGGCCTTATGTTTTCTAATATCAGCCTCTATATTGATGCTCCAACCCCTAGCAAACCTTCTAAACCTCCTGGCTTTCTCCTGCCAAATATCTATAGCTTTTTTCTTCTTGACAGGAACTAACCAGTTTTTGATAGCTAAATCTCTAAATTCTGCCTTCAACAGCCACCATTTTTCAAATTTGAAACTGGTGGGTTTGGGGGGGGCTACTCAACCCAGAATCCCATAACAGTGGTGTGTGGTCACTCCCAATCCTAGGAAGGGCTTGGGAGCTACCCAAAGGAAATAAAGCATAAAAATCAGTAGTACAGAAGATTCTATCAATGGTAGACATAACCAAGTTCTGTTGGTTATTAGCCCATGTAAATTTTCTGCCTGACATTTTAATTTCTAAAAGACTCCAGATCTCTATCCAGGCATTAAATTTATCACTCCAGTGGTGATTGATGTTGCCATTGCTCTTGTCTTTTTGGTATCTAACTAGATTAAAGCCCCCCCCCAATCAGGGTAGGCAGATGATCACCAATGAACAAGCTATGTAGTTCTGAAATGAAATCATTCTTTCGACCCTTTGTCATTCTCCCATTAGGGGTTGGCAGCCCCAGGTATTTCTCTTCAAAACCTGCAACAGTTACATTCAGAACCTCCCGAACATCCTCCTGTGCATCAACTGGGCACATTTCTCCAAACATAATGGAGCATTTATCAAAGTTAAGAAGTAGGACTCTTATATGACCTCTTGTATAATGTGGGAGTAGATACATGATGTAACCTATTCCAACATAATAGCACAGGCATGCAGGGGGAGCCGGCGGCGTGTGCCGGCGACTGGGCTACGGTATTTTAGCGTTGGCATCGGGAAGAGCGTCCATAGTCAGGCCTCGACATTGTTGCCATGTTGGTGATCCTCATTAACAATTCTTGGTCGTGGCTTGTGTGATTGCTTGTGCTTTGGTGGATCGACTATGTGCCTCGGATTATTATAACATTAAGGTCAGACCACAACCTCCTTCCTAAAAATAAGAATTAAGCACATCCCTAACAAAGAAGAGGTTGTTGATGGCAAAAGGAATGCAACCTCAAAAATTATGGCAACATGCTTGCTTGCAAAATTATTTCATTAGGAGTGTAGGCCTTCGATTTTCCTGGTGCTGCTAGTTCTTTCGATTTCTTTTCCATCTTAGTCTCAGCTTTGGCAAATTTGATATAAATTTGCAAAATGAACAAATGGTGTTAGAACCAATAGATCTCAAGTGTGACAGGAGAATCAAAATTGCATCCTTTTTCCCTAGAAAATAGAATGGCATATACATGCCCCACACTTTACAACATATCGGCACGGCTCGCACTCTTGGTAGAGTGGAAAACAAGGGAAAAAAATGTTGTGTAAGCTACTAGTACGGGTACTCCACAATCGCTCGTCTGCGAGAACCGGCGACATCGCTCCTAGGATGGTCCTAGTGCCTTCAGCTTCTGCATTTACAGATTCAACGAGTGAGTACAGTTTATCATTATGTGCGCCAGGAGTTTATTCTATGTTCTGGAAGCCGTGAGTTAGCATTCTGGATATTTGTTCATGTAGCTCTATTTGTATTGAGCCGTAGGATTTGGTGAAAAGGTTGTAGAACTATGAGACATTATAGGACTACACAGAAAAGGCTTACCGAAATAAACTGTGGAGGATTATCGATGCTAGAGGACCCGAGGACGATTTCTCTCTTCAACTTCATGGTTAGCTTGTGCGCCACCCTTAGCTACTCCATTGAAATATAAGATCGATGAGAACATAGAATTTACGTAGTATGAATGAGAGTTAATAAATTATCTAAAGGACATACTTCAGATCGGGTTGCTCCACCAATCATGAAGACAAATATTCGGTTCCCTAGCCTCTTGAAATCACCTGATGCATGTCTCAACACGGAAGAGTCGCTGCAAATCAAATATATGGTCATGATAAGGAAGCAGCTAGATCATGTGGAAACGATCAGAGCAAATAAAATATGTGATCGCTTCGAAAATTTTGTACATCCCAAGGGTTCAGATGGGAAGCTATCTTCAGTGAATACCTTGATTGACTATCATCAGAGTTACGGCCCTTAGCCCACTGTGGTGTGCGCCGTGATCTCCTGGACATGGGCTGTGGATTTTGTGCTGGTTTTGGCGCCGATGCACCTTCCGCGGTCCCTTGAGAAGTAGAACTTGATTCACTTAAAGATGGGTATTCGTTTAGAGGTAATTCACCTTTGCTCAGTTTCTCGACCAGCTCCTATTGGAAAACCATGGAACTTCAGTCATTTACTATTTTGAATCACAAATGGACATAACAACACTCGTATCCAACAACCATTCTATCAAAATTAGTTGTACTACATTTGTCTAGTTCAATTTGTTCTGGGACTTATTTGATCAAGAGAATGACGACTACATCTTAAAGGCCACTTAAATTTGGAACTATGTTTATTTTGCTTCTAGCAAATGTTAATCGCGACATCACATGAGATATTTATTGACTGCATAAAGCACATGGAATAAAATAGATAAGAAGATATTTCATTAAAGGGAACTTTACTAGTAGTATATTACTATCACGTGCCTCTATAAGTGGGAAAAAACGTGATAACGCCCAACCTTCCTCACCATCCTGCCGCTCTGTCCGAACACCAGTATTTTTTTTCTGGTGTGGAAATTAAAACCATGTCAGTTCAAGGGAACAAGCTATAAATTTTAGCTGAAACCATGACTTCACCTTTTGGGCATCAAATTTGAGAGAGAAACCGCCAGCCCGTGCATCCTTTTTTGCATCTGAACTAACCAAATATCTTAAGCTGTTTATGGCCTTCATATCATCTGATGGAAGTTTCGCTAGCTGCAAAGTCGATAAATTAGCTCACCATATCACGCAGACATGAATAACAAAAAATTTCTCAAGTTGGCTGATTGGTTTTTCCGTACGTAGCAAGAAAAAAGATGGCTTAAAGATGGGTTAGGTGAAGCCATCTTATAAGTCACTTCTCACTAGTGAGTACTATGCTTTGATGCTTCTAACTAACAAAATAAGAGGTTTACTTCCTATGTTTTTATGTACCTTCTGCATAATTTTTGCACCTTACCTAATGTTTGCCTTGGACCTACCTAAGTGGGTGATCAAAGCTATAGATAAGAGAAGAAGGGGGTTTCTATGGAAAAGTCGTGATCAAGTTAATGGAGGTAATTTTCTTGTTTCATGGGAGCGTGTTCGGCGACCCCTCTAGTACTGTGGTGGGGGTGCTTGGCCGTGTATTTAGTTAGTGTTACAGGGAGTTACTTCTGGTGCTTCATCCCTCCACGAGCTACTCGTCAGCTCAGTTATCCCTCGCGGGGTATGTTTGGTAGAGTTTCTTTTGTTCACGGCGAGTCTGTAATTCATCATCTCTGCGAGTTGCCCTGCTGGTCTCTCATTGTTCATTTTTTCCTTCTTAATGAAATGACACACAACTCTCCTTCGTAGTTCGAGACTACTACACTCATAAGCCATAACTCCAGCAATGCAAAATTTAACGTGAAGTACCTGCATCAACTTGTCCCCTTTGTCACCTTCAAACTTGTCGGGACATACAATTGCATATATAATCAACAATCTCAATTTGTTTTCTTCACTCAAATTCTGGGCAATAGAACAAACATGTCATACCAAGCATAACACTGTACTGATAAAGTCAAGCATAACGCCTTACAAACCTGCTTTGACCTGAGCATATTGATCACCTCCTTTGCTCCTGCATCTCCAAAAACCAGATCCTGCTCCAACTGCCCAAGGTCACGAAGCCCGTACTCCCTGATGCACCTGTTGATTTTTCCTGCAATCTGAGCAAGAGCAGAAGAGCTCAAAAAAAAGTAGTAGAACTTTTATCGCTTTGAAGTTAGAAATCAGGCCTATTAAAGGAATATTTTATTGAATATACTACACAGTAGAACTAAGAACCTTATTCGAGTGGCCCATTTAACTTGCATTCACCAGAGTATCGTATTTTAACTATAATAATATAACATCTCATTTCACATTTTCATAGTCATTTCTTTAAGTAAAGAAAATAGTAAATTATGCGTTGTAAAGATAAAAAAATAGAAAAACATAACAATTGCAAGGAAAATTATACGTAAACAAGCACTTACATCTATATGGAGGGTCAATTTATCAACTTGCTCACCGTACTGTGGCAAAGCTTGAACAATCCTTTGCAGATCTGTGGTTGAGATTTCACCACCATCTCTAATTGAGGATGGAAATGTAAGCATGTACACTTTTTAAAATTAATTATGCATATGTTAGGCCATACATTCACCAGAAAAAAATATTCTACTAATCAGCATTTGATATACCTCTATGTCAAAATACAAACTATAAGTTACATAGTTTTTCATCTCAGAGGATTTCTGTACTAGTCTTCAGGATTCCAAATAAAATCAGTTGCTCAGACAAGAATGGTATATCATAGTAAGATATACATCAAAATATGGCAGTTCAACAACTAACTATGCTGAAGATAAATAACCAACGCAATGGACACACAAAAGGTAAGTTATAGCATGATTGCATCAGCAATCTAGAAATGTAGAATATAATGGTAATTTTCCAAATAAATAACAATCTAGAATGGTAAAAAAACACCAATGCACAAGCATCTGCTACCATACCATAGTGCACTCCACTCTATGTTAAAACATTTACAGTTTTATTTCTTATAGAGCAAAGAAATATCAAGCACCTTGAATGAAGTTGTGCTGCTTTATTCTTTGATACAAAGGTATTCATCTTCTCATACAACCTCTCACTGGCCTGGCATTCAAGTTAGTGTTATAAAGCATAGACCAAATATAGCTCAACAATCTTAAATACCAACAAGACTCACATCAGCTATGTGAGTATGGCGAAGCTCTATCCAGAGAGGATCTTGATCCTCCAATAAAGCTTCCTTCTTTTCAGGTTCTGAATCCCCTTTTGATACCTTCCAACAGAAAAGTAAATCAAAGAATAGGGAAAGTGAAGATAATATGTGTCTAGTACATAATGTTATATCAAAAAGTACCTCATATATGTATTTGTTGCCATCCATTTCGAGTAGATCATGGCACATTGCATCATAGGTCCATTCATGAATAACAGGTGCTATCTTCACAATCATATTAAATTGTTGTAAGTTACATGAAACAATTCTTTGATGTACTTACAAAATAAACAAATACATAATCCCTTCCAATGAAAAATGTAAATTATGCTTTAGCACCTGATCTATAGGTCTGTCCAGAATAAGCAATTCACATGTCTCCTTCTGGGGAAATTCTGGAATTGTGGACTTATATTTTGACACGATTTCCCAAGTAGCGTTAGCCAGCCATTTTGGAACCATGTCAAATTTTGGTGCTGTTGATGGGTTTGCACTTTTAGGTGCTCGATACCGCACGGTAGGAAATTCCTGTAAGCACTAGATTAGCTTCTGTGTTTGCAAACGATGTTATAGTCCATTGACCACACAAGACAAAACAAGGATAAAGATCAAGAAGACTCCATTGATAGCTAGAATAGGAGATGTTCAAAACTGTAGCCTGTAGGTCACCGGTAAATAGTGTGATAGTCTATATAGTAAAATGGTCAGTTGTCAAATATCCGGTCACAGGAAGACGTTTTAAGAGACTAATTAACAATAATCAAGCCCTGGTATTCCAGTTGAGATATTTGTTTTGTGAAGTTTATAAACACAACCATGTCATTTCTTTATCACTTTTGTGTGGGCTCGAGAGGAGGGATATCCAGGTTGGGTATTTTGTGACCTGGGAAAATGGGAGTGCAAAATTGAAAAAAAAACATGAAGTGCCACCAACTTCTTTCAAACATTGAGCACATATCAGAAGTTACACGGTCCCACTAGTAATCGTGTCAATATCATCAACAATAATCACTATATGTGTTGCACTAAAAAATATAAGTTGGAAAGGTATCGATGGATGCTGAAATTAAGCAGTTTTCTAATGATTTTGGACCGAGTTACCTTTTATGAAATGCCGCAGTAACTTAAGAACCCAACATACGAATATATAAGTTGTTCTACTAATTAGCACAGAGTGCATTAATAGATCAATGCAAATGAAGTTCCTTGACATACCTTCAACGATGCAAATGTGGTAGCTATGCGGCAAGCCATAGTGGTTATGGTGTCGTTGAATTTTTTTGAATTATGGTCATTTGCACCATATAAGTCGGTCAGTGCCATGTCATGGTCAGTTACAAACCCCTACAGATATGCCGCCCATTATAATCAAAACTAATGTTTCTAACATCAAGTAACGAATTAGACACCAAATATGAAATTAGAAAAAAAATAGTCAGAATGGCATGCAAATACAAGTCCATTCAACATATCCAGCAGACCTCATTTGTAATGCTTTCAACTTCAAATGAATTTACGAATATTCCCACCAAGCTATCAAACATTCGATTCAAGGATGGACCAGCTAAATTACCCTTCAGTGTGTGAATTCATTCAATATTAAATTTATATGTTGACCTAGAGCTACTCCTTAATATGGCCACTGCCTATATTACAATTGACTCGAACTTCTATACTTGACAAGAACAAAGGAAAAACATAACAATGTCTTAGGCAGCAATCAACCATAGAAAGCAATGAGGTCATATAGAACGAAGCTTATGGGTACCTGCATGTCAATAGCAAAAAACTCCAAATTCATCTGCAATTAATAGAACCACAACATTAGAAACCCTATTGCCAAAGAATATAACATCCAAAGGTATTAAAACATTAACCTCTCTTAGTGCACCAATGCGTGGTATCACACTGCTGTCGTTCTTAATGTAAGTCACCAGCTCCTTGGGAATTGGTGAGCTGAAGAAGATGTATGCCCTAAAAGTTGAAAGTAAAACCTTTAACGTGTATGTCGAAGTCTGTTTCATATGAAGCTTCTGCAAATGACATTCCAGCTGTGAATTGAAATCTTGGCTCAACATACTTCCTGTACAGTGGACATCTCCCAGACATGTCGGATAGAAGCATTATGACACTGCAGATCACCAAGCTTTCATATCAGAGGATTATCTAAGGAGAATATACATCTGTCATGAACTAGCAAAAGAGCTCCCAAAATAAGGAAGATGGACCAGCAAAAACTTACTCCCTCTGATCCATAATATAAGAGCGATTTTAACACTAGTGTAGTGTAAAAAAAATACTCTTATATTATGGGACGGAGGGAGTAGTATTAAACAAGGTAGGAATGCAGTCCTATGATTTTGGGTTGGGATGGTTATAAATCTTGAAACATCAGAATCACTAGAAAAATCAAATAATGGACCAAAACTACAAGTATATGTATTTGCAATTATGATGTGGTGCTTACAGAAAGAGAAAGTTAGAAAGTCATTACTTTTCTTTCAGTGGTTGTACAAAGTAGATCACATCCATTGAAGGCATCGGCTCCCTTCGCTTGAACAAATCTTCCACCACTGCCGGATAGGACGACAGTCAGGTCACTTAACTAGCTTACTTGGCCATAATGCCAATCAAGCAGATTTATGGGAGTAATGTTGGCCGAATTGAGGACCTCCTAAAGGGTACCCTTGAAATAAAACAACATTGTGTCCACCGGACACGAATTATCTGAGTTCGAGCTCATACGTGTGCTCGGTGTACAGTAAAATCGGGAAAAATGACAAAAAGTTCTGAATTTTTTCTGAAGCAAACATGACATTTGATTTGTTTGCCACGTCTTCCACAAATGTCATTCAATGATGAAACTTTCCAAGCATTCAAAACATTTGTCAAAGTTTGCCACAAAATAACTTCAGCATTTTATTTATTTTCCATTTGTTACGGATTTTACTGTTCATACCGAGCTCATATGAGATGAGAGTTGAGAAGGGCACTTTAATCCACCACCTTATGCTTTCTGCTAAACGATCATATATCCAGGTTTGGGCAACTTACACGAAACCCCTGCATCGGTGATTTCTGCCATCTTGCAAGCATAACCCATGATCCTCACCGTAAATTTATCCATGATAAGAACCTGCACAGAAGGCGTGCTAAACGATGTTACGCTCTATTCTTTTTGCCTGACAGGTAATTATAACCCTGTAATAACTGATTAAGAGGAGCTTAAACTGATCTTCAGATCCCCAAACAGTTGCCAATATCATCAGATTACTCGGGAAGAATCGCACAAACATCTTGTTGAATAATGAAACGTCAGCGTTATGAGCAGTTTAGAGAGGATCATTGAGTGTATCCCTGTTGGAACTGAGGATGTACCTTCCACGCGCTCTTGTTCTCCTTGTCCTTGTCCGGCTTCAGCATGTCCTTGAGTATCCCTGTGGAGAAAGCCATTAATGGCGCGAGAAGGAAGGAGAGGGCACAGCACAGGAGAGAGGCGCTGGGTGCGTACGGTCGCGGCAGATGTTGCGGAAGATCCTGGGGTCCTCGCCCACGCCGTTGAAGTCCGCCCCCGACATCGACATCTTGCCGCCGCAGCCAACTCGATCCTAACGACGACCTCCGTCAGCGCCGCGGCCACGACCTCCCTCGCCCGTCACCCGCACGTCGCCCTCTCCTGCTCCTCTTGCCCCCGCGCACACGCATGCTGCATGCAGCTTATATCCTGATTTAGCCGGCCGGGAATGTCGATGAGCGCGCAGGGTGCGCGCGTGTGGGGCCTGCAGGATGAACCGGACCGCGCTTCCCACGGGGAGAAGGAGAGGCCATGGGTGGATGGAGGCCACAGTGCGGGGGTGGCACACGAATCGTACCCCATGCGAGTCGATGACGCTGGGATCCATGGGAGTCGCACGGTCGCACCCCATGGGGCGGTAGGGCGCTAAGCGATGGGAGAAAAATAATTAGAAAACGTGCATATCGATCACTAGGGCGCTTACATAATTATTCTAGGTTTAAGTTTTTTTTTTTTTTTGCGGGAGCACGCTAGGCGCCGGTCGCCACGCAACCGCCCAATGCAATTGTAGACAGCCGTTGCATTTAGCCCGTGCATCATCTTCTTTCTCCCCCATGATTCTTCGTTTGTTCTCCCACGTGCTGCCGCATACGCAACTCGTTACCGCCCGACGACCCCAGACCCAATGACCTCGCCGTGGTGACCATGGCGGCATGGCGCTTGTCTCGCTGGCCGCACACGCAATGGTGACCATAGCGCTCATCTCAATGGCTGCGCTCGCTGTAGTGACTGTTGTTCTCATCTTGCTGGCTGGGCTCACCTGGTGATCGTCGCGCTCCCTGCGCTCACCTGGGTCCAGCAAAAAAACGAGTTGCGGTTGCGGCTCCCCGACTATACGGTTGTAGCATCGTGTGGTCATCGTCATGCCATGTTGGTCGATGTTGGAGCCTGCCGCAAGCCAGTTCTAGCTCGCCAGAAGTCATGAAGAATGGATGTAGCAAAAACGGTTGACGGTAGTAGCAAAAATCCGACACGGCTAAGTCGCTAATGGATGTAGAAAAGAAAATCTCCAGTGCTAGCAAAACAAAAATCACAATAAAAAAATGTTGCCGGCATCGTGGGGTCGTAGCTAACCATGAATGATTGTAGCCAAAAATGATGCCGGTAGCAACTTCACCGATCATCGGTTGTAGCACAAACATTCGCCGGCTTCAGCAAAAACGTGTAGTTCGTTGTCACCGTCGTCGTAGCTCCTCTGCCCTTTGCCGGTAGCGGCACCACAACCTTTAGTGACGCGTGTTTCCAACATTGGTGCTCGCCGTTTCCAACGTCGACAGATGTCGGGTGCAACATTAAGCTTCCATGGAGACTGCGCCACAAATATGGGTCTGGAGGTGGAGAGAGACAGGAGAGGGCGGAATCAGCCGAGACCACGCCGTTCATGGAGAGAGAGGAGAGGAGGGAGCCAGCTTAAGGGATGAGATGTTAGGGATGACACACAGAAAGGATAAGCACTTCTCTCTTCTTTCTGGCCGCCGTGTCGATCTTTGCATTGTCAGCTTGCACCTTCTAGGCATGCTGCATGCCTAATGCCTGCATGGTGCTGACCTAACTGATCGGCAATTTGAATATAAGATGGATCACCGGTCAACCAAAACGAACTCATGTACCTACGCGGTATTTGCGTTCCCGTCTTACCATTGAATTGAGAGCAATTGGCTTTAAGCGACTAGGCCAAGGTGTTGAGAAACGTACTAGAAAAAAAATTCACACCTACGATCACCCAAGATCAATATAAAGATGCATAACGGGTGGGGATCACGATCGTTACGGTCATTGAGTTGCAGCGAAAGAAGAAAGTGTCAGTGTAGATCGTACTTGGAGTCCCTCGAACCATCCATGAACAATCCCTCGAACCAAAGACCAAAAGCACGGCCTCTCCACTTGGTTGCAAGCGTACATCATTCACGATCCGACGGCTCTTCACCGTATAGAGCTAATCATCGCCAGAGAATTAGAGGAAGAGATTAGAACCACATTGGGCTTCTAACTATGAGGACAAGAGGATTAGCTAAGTTCTTATTAGTCAATTAGGACCAACTAGAATAAGAAGTAGAAGAACTAGAGGAGGTTCGAAAAACTGTATGTACAAAATAGCAAAATCCCCTAGTATATCTAGGTTGGAGGGGAGAGGGAGGGCTGCCACCAAGGGGAAGGAGTCCCCCTTGGTGCGCCATCTAGGGGGAGGAGGAGTCTGACTCCTCCCCTTCCCCAAGTCGGCCTCGGAAGGAGTCACCTTCCCCACTTGGGTCTTTGTGGCCCAAGTTGCCTTCCACCTCTTGGCTTTTTAAGGCCCGTTGATATTAAATTAAATATAAAATTGTTTCAAATACTTTCAGACCTTTCTATATATAATTTAACATCCCCGAAAACATTTTGCACCTACATATATTTATCGGTAATACCCGGTATTACCCGATACTCTCTGAAACCCTTTTAGTGACCTTGAAACACTTTCGGGTCCTCTCGAAACTATTCCACATATTAATATAACAGTTCCATAAATATATTCTCATGACTCCCATCCTACTAATACTCAACAGATCATGATTCTTTAAGCTTGTGACCCTGTAGGTTCGATAACTCATAGTCATGAACAAAACCGTCCGTTCAATGACCGATAGCGAGACCGTGGACGTCCATATTAGGCCATTTGAGTACACGGAGGATATTCGAGTGAACAATTTGTTATTTTGTGATGTTCCCTTTGCTTCAAGATACTTCACAAAACCCGGGATGCATCGGTATCCTCCCGAGTCATTACTATGCTCACTATACCGAAATCCCCGTTACTGGTTTTGTTCTTCTTTCTCGTTATTGTGTTTTGGCATCCCCATGACAAAGTCACCTATGTCTGGCCAGACAATGATGGATGCCATCACACCGAGATGGCCCTAAG